>NW_013742987.1:0-5173 GCF_000517525.1 Limulus polyphemus
ATTACCGATAATAGGACAATTCCTGATGGAGCAGATGAACCTCACGTGAGGCAGAAGCCAGTACGGAAGAAGATACGTCCCGTAAAATTAAGAGACTTTGTTGAATTTTAATATTGTGTTTGTAAATCCTGTACATTTAATTAAGTTAATTATCTATTGGTTTAACTTAAGTGGCTACTGTTCGGGACGAACAATACTAAGGAAGGGACAGTGTTACGACAGCGGAAGTCACGTGACGTTGGTAACACGTGATGAGTATCTCGAAAGTTCCCGAAGGCGAGAGTGTTTGCCAGACGCCCTCTATTTTGTATATATAAGACCGGCGAGAAGTGTCGGCATAGGTGATTGAATAGCAGACCAGGAGATAGAGACAGATAATCGAGTCACGCCATAAGTAAAGTGTGTAAATCGTTGTAAATTATAGCGTGTGTTTAAGTTAAAGTGACTGTCGAAATTCTGTGTATTGCAAAGTTGTATTGAGGGAGAATAAACTAGTTTTATTTAAGAAAGGGCTTGTATCGCTGAAATTTCTCGGGAAGAATTTTTACGGAAAATTATCAACCGAACAGAGACGTAACAATATTTTTCTTCTCGTTGTTTATCGCTGTTTCCCAAACTTAGTTCAATTCCACTTTTTTTAAGTTTTCAGATTTGTATTTTAATTCTCATGTTTGTGATGAAAAGAATATTTGGCAAAAAAATTCCACATATTGTTCATTCAATAAGTGAGAATTAGAAAAAATATGATACTTTTCTATACACCTTCAGGAAGCAAAATTATAGGGCTTAAGGACAAAAAATTGGTTAATTTTTTTTAGACAAATCTAAAAAATAATGCCAGGTGCACACCCTCAGAACCCATTTAGTAGGTGTGAAAAGTTTCAGATCTCTAGGGTATTTCCTGTTGGAGATATGGCGCCACACAAACACACACTGTCAGACAAGCTCTTTCATCATTATAGATCGAGGTAACATATGTGAAAAGGTCCTTCTTGTTTGTAGAGCTTTGTACTGGCCAACCGTTTTTTAGCCGCGAATAAGCAGTCATAGAACGGCTCTGAGTTTGTTTTTTTTTTGTTTGTTTGTTTGTTTTTTCAAGTACACATTTTTGGCTCATAGCTCCGTCATCTCTTGACCGATTGGATATCTAATTACAGTTTTGGACTTAAGAGGTTGATTGATGTATTTGTCCATGCCCAAGGTCTCATAGATTAATTTATTCTAATCCTACCTATAAGAATTTCAATTTGAGGGAAGGCTGATTGAGATACTAACGAGTTATAAAATCGAATGGTATACACTATACACGCGCCCCACGCTTGGGATTGCTGGCGCACAAAAATATATCTAACAAAAAAAGGGAACCAAAGGTCTCATAGATTAATTTACTCTGTTACGTCTCTGGTCGTTAGTTAATTTTCCGTAAAAATTATTTCCGAAGAAACTTTAGCGATACAAGCCCTTTCTTAAATAAAACTGGTTTATTCTTTCTGAATAAAACTTTGCAATACACTTAATTTCCACAGCTAAGCTATAAAAAACGCTATAATTCACAACGAACAACTCACGTGCTCGACTCAATCTCTGTCTCTGTCTGCAGTTCAATTACATTGTTGCCGTCACTTCTTGGCGGTCTTATATACAAGAATGCCGCATATCTAGTAAACACTTGAGGCTTCAGGAAGGGACATGAATTTTCTAGAAGCTCATGACGTGTTACTAGCGTCACGTGACTTCCGCTGTCGTAACAACTCTAATTCTGTTTAAAAGCCCGGCATGGCCAGGTGATTAGGGCGCTCGACTCGCAATCTGAGGGTCGCGGGTTGGAATCCTCGTCACACCAAACATGCCCGCTCTTTCAACCGTGGCGGCGTTATAATGTGACGGTCAATCATACTATTTGTTGGTAAAAGAGTTGGCGGTGGTTGGTGAGCCTTCCCTCTAGTCTTACACTGCTAAATTAGGGACGGCTAGCGCAGATAGCCCTTGTGTAGCTTTGCGCGAAATTCAAAACAAACAAGATGTCTAAAAGAATTTACAAATGCTTGGTCACTAATTTTTTATATCTTTTTTATTTTTTTGCCTAGCTGATTACAAGTAAATAAACTGTAGACTTTAATAGTCAACGTGGGATCCATAAATTGTTTTCTATAGGTTTTATCATAGATATTATTTAGTAGCACGGCACTTGCCCACAACGTAAATTAAACATTAGATTATTTGTAAGAACTTTTCTTTGAAAATGTAATATCTAACGAAAATATGTAACATGACATTATGGTATTAATTCCAAGGCTTTTAAAGTTATAACGTAAAAATGAAAGTGTGGTAAAGCATATGTATCTAAGTCCCTTTTATTATGAGTTAAACTAGTACTGACGTACGTACTACTAATAAGACTAGTATAAGTATAACCTAAAAGAGGTCTGCTAGAAGTAGAACTAGTGCTAGTTACTTCTCGCTGGAACTTAGATTAGAACTAATATTGTCCACCTAGCTTGGTTTTTCAGCGATTTTACATTAGGCTGGTCTTTTCACTGGTACGAGTATTATGAAAGTTTGTTTTCTTTATATGTAGTTGTAGCAAAGGTTTGCCATTTTTGCATGTTACACATTATTTATTTAAGAGAGGGGGTATTCTTCGACTATAGTAGGGATTTAAATTTTTACAAGTGTTATATTTTCTTTTGGGAAAGGAAAATATAAAACTAAATATTATCTAAGTACTAATCCCATCACGTTTTCCTTCATTTTGGTAATATAAGGGAATAAGTTTTTATATGTTTATTTACAAGGATTAATACCAAAAACAATGTGTATCTTCTCATAAGTTCACTGTGTATACATGTATTTATTGTATCTGTTTAGGACCGTGACAAAAATGGCATTTCTTGCTTCATGTGACACTTTTGTGGTGTTACCACCAGCTGCATCCCAGGGATTTATTGTGTTTGGTAAAAATTCTGATCGTCCAAGCGGGGAAGTACAAGAAATTAAATATTACCCTGCTACAGATTATCCAAGTGAATCAAAAGTTCAAGTAAGTGAAGAAGCAGTTTACAAACATTGCTACTTATAATATTGATGATTAACTAGTAGTAGTACTTTATTACGATAAGGCTCTAATCATACCAAAAAAGCTTATTACCTAATATTTGTTTAATAACACTAACATTAACAAGGCTTATTACTCAGTAGTCGTTTTATCACTATAGTAAGGTTTATTACCTAGTGGTAGTTTTTTTAATCACTATAGTAAGGTTTATTACCTAGTGGTAGTTTTTTAATCACTATAGTAAGGTTTATTACCTAGTGGTAGTTTTTTTAATCACTATAGTAAGGTTTATTACCTAGTGGTAGTTTTTTAATCACTATAGTAAGGTTTATTACCTAGTGGTGTTTTTTTTTTAATCACCATAGTAAGGTTTATTACCTGGTAGAATTGTATTATCTAAAATTTTCTAGAAATGGTTACATTAATACACATACATTGATCAATGTACCATGAAAAATGTTGACTGCATTTCATTTTAAAATAAAATCTCTGAGAAGCCTTGTTCACAGTGCAATTTTTTAAAAGCCATTCTCACCTGATGACAATAAAAATCATGGAAATTGCTGATTTCAGGAGAATCTCTTTAAATATCTGAACTGTCTTGATGATTGGGCATTAATGTGAAAATGTGTATTAATATAAAGAAGTGTAAAGTGATACATTTGAAGTAAAATGTTTTGAAAAAGTTTTTTTCTTGTTTTAATGTTGTGGAGAAAGATAAAGATTTAAAGAACTTGTTGATACTAAAGTCACATGCTGTGTATGTAGGATTTGGGGATTTAAAGTACTTGTTGATATTAAAGTCACGTGTTGTGTATGTAGGACTTGGGGATTTAAAGCACTTGTTGATACTAAAGTCACATGCTGTGTATGTCGGACTCAATTAAAGTCACATGCTGTGTATGTAGGACTCAAGGATTTAAAGAACTTGTTGATACTAAAGTCACATGCTGTGTATGTAGGACTCAAGGATTTAAAGAACTTGTTGATACTAAAGTCACATGCTGTGTATGTAGGACTCAAGGATTTAAAGAACTTGTTGATACTAAAGTCACATGCTGTGTATGTAAGACTCAAGGATTTAAAGAACTTGTTGATACTAAAGTCACATGCTGTGTATGTAGGACTCAAGGATATAAAGAACTTGTTGATACTAAAGTCACATACTGTGTATGTAGGACTCAAGGATTTAAAGAACTTGTTGATACTAAAGTCACATACTGTGTATGTAGGACTCAAGGATTTAAAGAACTTGTTGATACTAAAGTCACATGCTGTGTATGTAGGACTCAAGGATTTAAAGAACTTGTTGATATTAAAGTCACATGCTGTGTATGTAGGACTTGGGGATTTAAAGAACTTTTTGATACTAAAGTCACATACTGTGAGATGAAGAGGCAACATTGCAGTCCCTCCTCCTACCTTCTGCTGGATGTTGGTTACAGGTGGATCTGGTGTTGGTTGTGTTGGAGGTGCAGAGACTGGTTCTTGATATGGGAGTTCCTCTTTCCTACCAGTACCTGTTCTTGAGGTGAAAGGTAGAGGACCCTCTTCCTACTGCGGACCTGATGTACAATCCCAGATCCTGCCAGGTGTTGAACTCCCATTTATGTTCTGTCATGCCCTAGCCACTCTATACCAGAGGATCCCATAATTTCTTTATTTTGTTTTATTTAAGACCCCATCCAAGTTCCCACCCTTTACATTTCAGTGGCTCAGAAGTGGTGTGGTCTCCCACTAGGGGTGTTGGTTTTAATTCCTTATCACACCTCCTGGTTTTCCTTTGGGGGTTTCCTAAAAAGGGATCATCTTCAGTCCTCCAACAGTTCAATGTGGGATTCTTGCTTTATGTGAGGGGAGGTAAGATATTGTATCAAAAGTTAACATTTTCCTAACCTGAAAATGTATTTCCAGTAGATACTTACCTCCCCTCACATATCCCACCAATTCTCCTAGTTCAATGTGGGATTCTTGCTTTATGTGAGGGGAGGTAAGATATTGTATCAAAAGTTAACATTTTCCTAACCTGAAAATGTATTTCCAGTAGATACTTACCTCCCCTCACATATCCCACCAATTCTCCCAGTTCAATGTGGGATTCTTGCTTTATGTGAGGGG
>NW_013742988.1:0-3928 GCF_000517525.1 Limulus polyphemus
ATATTCCGTGCCTCAGGCATTACAGATTATAAAACGACAGTAGTGTAGAATATTATAATTCTACCATGCTTTAACCTAAAAATACCTCGACTAAATCCTTAGTTTTCTCCAGGTTACACTTCAGTAGTGTGATGTATATTCCTTTGCTTATTGATTAAAGCACTTGACTCGCAGTCTGAGTCTGCGGATCGCGGCTTCGAATCTCTTCACTGATCATGCTCGCCCTTTTAGCCGTGGGGTTGTTATAACGTGACGATCACTCCTACTATTCGTTGGTAAAAGAGTAGTCCAAGAGTTGGCGGGGGTGGTATTGACTAGCTGCCTTCCCTCTAGTCTATAATTTCAAAATTAGGGACATCTAATGCCGATAGCCCTCGAGTAGCCTTGCACCAAATTCAATAAACAAACGACGTATACTCCTTTACTGATTACTGGCTCAAATACACGTATATAAGCACATGTGAACCAACAAAATTATTAACTCAAGTAGACATATAACTTAGATTTCAGTAGTCTACTAATTTACCCTATGAGATCGTACGTAGCCTTGTTACACAATGCTAAAATGTAAGAATTTGGTATAACTAGCAAATAATACCTGTTTAAAGGTTTCCTCTTGTTTCACAATATACCGATCAAGTTCTTCTATTATCGACAGTTACCTCTATAGCTACTTCAAGAGGGGACCGTACCAAGGGGGCAGGAATACAAAGTTCGATGTCATATTCGGGCTCAGCAACACTAAAAACATACTTTTAGAAAACATAATGCGTGGGTAACCTTACGGGAGTGTTTAGCCCCCCTCTTGATATACCATTGAAAGGGGGGGGATACATCATATAGATAAAAGACACTTCTGACTCCGCTTGTCAAATTTAGTCCTGCTAGTACCAGAGTTGTGAGTTAAGTGGACACAAATCTACAAATTGAAGTAATGTAGAATTGCAACCAACCTGAAGAAATACGTTTTTGAAGTGTTGAAAACAATATATCCTTCTTGCATTTGACAACTGAGCGCGAGTTTTCGCTAAGTTTTATCTTAGGGAAACACTTTCCAGATTAGTAACAATGCCTGTATGGATTCTTACTGCAATAAAAAACACCAACAACACATTTCTATGTTTCTTTCTGCCTTGTTATCTTCTTATGGAATACAGATTATTTTTTTATTAGGATTCCGTAGTGCAACAGTACGTGATTTTTCTTGATTTGGAAGTCAGGTTTAGCTACTAAACAAATGAAATCAGAGAACATATCCATTAGTTAAGCTGTCACTGGAGAAAGGACAAGGTGTGTGTATGGCTGTAAGCCCTTGCACGGAATGTGGGCTTATCGACGAATGTAGAGGTAAAAGTCGTTATAAACAGCTGCAAGCGAATGTGTTCTTGGTAAGCTGAGCTTTAACAAACACATGACAGGATCAGTTTAATGTGCGGTTGTCTCCAGAGAGAAAAGCCACACCTAAATCCTGTTAAAGCAGTGCTCTTAGCAACTTTTTTATGTAAAAGACCAGTTCATGAGCTTTTTTCACTTAACCACCAAATTTCAAGTGAAAGGTACTGACAAATACTAGGTCACACATATTGCTAAAAACAATTCATCATAGAAATAAAGAAACAGCTGTTGTGTTCAAGTAATTTTTAATACCCGACGTTTAAGTTAAAATTAATGATTCAAAATGAAGGTTATACGAAAGAAAGTGTCAGTACGAAGATTGAGCACATTATATTTAAACGAATTTGGAGCCTCGATATATCTTTACAGTATATGTTGTCGCGTCCAGTCATGCTTTATCTGACGACCGTCAATTTTGACAGTGTAGCTTCTAGTGCAAAAGGCTCCGTCATAAGACTGTCATGTACAAAGCGCACCCCTTCTCCCCGAAAATGTTATATAAACCATCTAGTGTGCGAGAACGATGGTATCCTAATGCTCTTTTCAACTGTTCGATCGCACAAAAATCCATAGACGCTGCATTGGGCAACTTGACCGGTTTGTTTTCGTAATGAACAGCATGAATACTCGTTTTATTCTATTGTTGATTGAAGTATACGAAAATTGAAAGGATATTATGTGGAAGATGCTTGTACATAAATGACTTGTGCCGCTTTTCCAGAAGGAGATCCTTTTGAACTATACTGCGTACTTTTTCCTAGGAAATCTGGACTCCTTTTGACAATAACTTTGCTTACCATGACCGGGTTAGGACTTTTTTGCATGTTTCTTTCTGGGGGGGGGTCATCTGAATGTATGAATATTTTGCGATGAAATGGGCTATTACATACCTTTCCCAAAACCGGCACCACACTACCTACAAACGGCATACAATGTAAAAATATAGTTCTTATACTTCCATTCCACCGCGACTTTATATCGGCTGTAGTTGTCACGTGATTTGCATATTCATAATCGTTTTGACATATCTTTTTAAACCTTCTGTACTACGTACAAAGCAAGCAAAAAGCTGATGACTGACATGATACAGCATGCTAAACGAGGTTTAAATAAAATCCATCAACAACACAATAAAAGAAAGAGGAAATAAAATGATTATTATAAAAACGGTAAACAAATATTGCTTTAAATAATGCTTTCCGAATTTATGAAAAAACATGCGTTATAAATTGAAAAGTTTTTTTTTTTATAACTTGCTTGATTAATTTTATTTTTAACAAAACCCTTAAGAATTCTGAAAGTTAATTAATCCACTGATTTATTATGTTTATTTGTTAAAATACACATTTCTTTTATTATGGTCATCAGATTTCCGTTACTGAAGGAAATTAGTTTAAAACCAGCATTATGCGTGGTGAAACGTTACACAATAGTTTCAGAACCAAAACATTGTCATTATTGGGGAAATATACACATACTACGTCTAATGTTATAGCTTTTATTTCGAGTAAAAAAGTGTTTGCGTGGCCTGGCATGACCAGGTGGTTAGGGCGCTCGACTCGTAATCTGCGGGTAGCGGATTTGAATCCCCGTCCCACATGCTCGCACTTTCAGCCGTAAGGGTGGTATAGTGTGATAGTCAATCCCACTATTCGTTGGTAAAAGAGTAGCCCAAGAGTTGGCGGTGGGTGGTGATGACTAGGTGCCTTCCCTCTAGTCTTACACTGGTAAATTAGGGACGGCCAGCGCAGATAGCCCTCGTGTAGCTTTGCGCGAAATTCAAAACAAACAAATAAACTTTCACTGTTAAATTAGGGACGGTCAGCGCAGATAGCTCTCGTGTAGTTTTGCGCGAATTTCGAAACCAACCCAAACTGTTTGCGTATGTTACGATGATGATGAAGTATTCCATGCAAACTCCAGCCCTCATGTAAATACAACATTAACATTTACAGAAGCGAAAATAAAGAACTCTACAAGAGGGGGAGGGGAAGAGGTCAGAAATGTACAACAATAATTTGTTTACAGCTACTGGTTAGTGTAACACAAGTGAGTAAATATTTTTGAATAGAAATGAGAATAAATAGTCTTCAAAATGTGTGTAAGGGTCGTGAAGAAGCAGTGTTTTTAAACAGCTATGGATGTGTTAGTGTATAAAGAGGCGGAAAAGTTATTTAAAGAGCTTAGCTACGATAACGATACTTTACGTAGAATATAGAAAACTGTTTAAATGTTTTATTTTATAAGGGATATATAAGCATGGAGAAGAAAATACGTTGTTTGTTTGGAATTAAGCACAAAGCTACACGAATGGCTATTTGTGCTCTGCCCACGACGGGTATCTAAACGTCACATTATAACGCCCCCACGGCTGAAAGGGCGAACATGTTTGGTGTGATGGGTATTCGAACCTGCGACCCACAGATTGCGAGTCGAGCGCCCTAACCACCTGGCCATGCCGGGTCCGCCCCCTAATGGCACAGCGGTATGTCAGCAGACTTACAACGCTAGAAACCGGGTTTCCATAACCGCG
>NW_013742989.1:0-7850 GCF_000517525.1 Limulus polyphemus
GTCACATTATAACGCCCTCGCGGCTGAAAGGGCGAGCATGTTTGGTGGGACGGGAATACGAACCCTTCATGTAAATATGTCTTTAATAGATATGTCATTTTATGTAGATCAGATTGCCAAATCGTTATTGTGAAAATGAATTATTAAAAAGAATTATTGTGTCCAGAATTTTTATTATAATAATATCACTGAAATCTTTAATCATTTGAGTAAGTTTTAATTATAGTATAAATAAGCCTTTTATAGGGTCTTTAATTAAATACATGTCGAAACACGTTTGGACATCATGGTCGCCTGTCACACACACACTCATGCAAAAATATAAACTATGATCTTCCCCCCCCCCCCATGCCCCGAGGTAGCCAATCAGCTAAAGTGCCTCCCTTACTACTTATGTCATATAACTTGACATCAAGATCCCAGACTTGTAAGTTGAAACTTAATAATGAATCTACCAAAAAAATGTAGCATCAGACCAGAACAAATCAGTTTCTAATGTTAATCGGAATCAACTCTCACAGAACATGAAAAAAAACAAAAAACAACCATAACTGTGGCTACGTAGAAGCTACAAAGTAACGTTATACAAAACTTCTCAGCAAGTGACATTGACAACTGATCGAACCTCACGCGACTTTTCGGACCTGAGTAACGAGTACCTTTTAATTTTTTAATGATGTACTGAACCTGTTCTATTTGATTTAAAAAAGAAAAAAATATATACTATACATGTATTAGTAGAATTGATGCTACAAAATTAAAGTTGTTAATAAAAAAGCTTAAGTTGTGAATAAAACTTCATTACTAAGAATTAAGTTAACCAGTGATTAACAAGCATAATTATTACAATATATAATTGCTAAACTGTGCAGTAAACACATTAATACAACGAGAACAAACAATTATTGCATCATAAAGTGTATACAATATTTCACAACTGGATGTCAACTTGGTTTCTAGATAATCGGCATTGTACATTTTCTCAAAGAAGACATTTAATGACATACAGATATCTTTGTTGTACTAAAATATACTTTCAGATTTAGTTTTAAGAGTCATTAACTGCCGAGTTCGTTGTTTTATTTATTTATAAAATTCAAGTAAAACTGGTCTAGTAGAACATTGTAGACGTAGTTACATACTAAAACTTACTCCGTCTCGATCAGCTTTATAATAACGAATAAAAACGAAGTATTTTAAAGTATATGCATACTTAACTCCCCATTAACTGTTAAACAATATTTTAACAATCTTTTATCTATAGAATCAAACAAAAGAACCGAGACAAGCTTCTTTATTTGAAAATCCTCGGTTTTAGCACAGAGTCAAACTTTTTCTTCAAATGTTTTGCGTTTTAAATCCTAAGCTCGTTTTTTTATTTGTTTATAAAATTCACGTAAAACTGGTCTCGTGGAAGACTGTAAAAGTTAAGAATTACTACGTCCCGATCAACTTTAAATTCTATAATAAGAAAGGAGTCTTTCTATTTATCTGTTTGTGTGTGTGTGACTACCATAGCTCCAAGAGGAAAGAACCTAGAGACCTGTAACTTTGCATGCTTATTAAGGGGATTCTGAGGGTGTGCACCTGGGTATTGTTTTTTACATTTAACTCGGTTGAGTCGATATTCATTATTAACTGATGAACATGCTCATCGTTTAATTTATTTTTTTAATTTAAGAATATGAAGAAATATTCACTTCTTAGTGTTAGGGTTTCACTTGAAAACTTTTCAAGCCTACACTCTACCACTAGATTATATGTTAACGCAGACTTGATTCTATATCCGTACTTGTCACACTGGTTCTGCTCACTTGTGATGAACTCAATAACCTTAGTTCATACTCCAACAGATGGTTAACTCGGATCCAGAATTATTTTTGTGGAAGTGTGTGTCTGTGAGGGGTTATGGTAATTAATTCAGAACTTAACTGGCTTACTGTTAATTCTCAACGTGCATAATTAGAGTGCTCTACTCGGAGATTAGTTTGATGTTAAGCTATCATGAACATTAATTGTGTGATCATAATTATAGTTTTGAAGTACTACTCATAACCTTTGGGTTATCTGATAATGATGTTCAACCTATAGGTTATTGGATAACTATGTCAGATAACTGTTTAAAATATAGGTTTCTTGTTATTGAAACGAATGATGAGAAAATTAGTAAGATTCTAGTTCAGACTTCAAATTAGTTTTTATTTTCCAGTATTAGAAACCTTCAATAATCCACAAACAAGACTTTATGCTGTGTTATCAATCTACTGAACACGAACATGTTTAGATATATCTGACATGTGATAACATAAACTGTCAGCTTCTGACATGATCGTCCGCTTTTCCCGAAATCTTCAACTCTACCTCGTTCCTGAAAAAAAAAGAGGATTTATATATTATTGAGATCACGACTTTGTAACTATATCTAGATTTGTTTAGTTTGAAGTCAATATTAGAAATATACAGGAAATACGTGTAGTGTACATTGAACATTTTGAAGTTTTGTCTGTTTTCCGCATTTCTACCAAGTAGCGTGTTAGTAAATATAGTATACATCGTCATGTTACTACAAACATTTCTTTAGATACAGAAGAACAACACAGGAAACATTGTTTACAAACCTAAACAAGAAGCCAAGCAGTCTGCTAGTGATTCGTATCGATTTCCATTCCCCGCACAACCACCGTAAATAAATGTCTTACATTGATGGGTCTTTGGATCGTAGTAATAACTGGGGATATAAGCTTCACAAGGTCCTGTAACAGGTTGAGACTTGCAGTCTTTATCCTGAGCTGTGAAGAAATGAGACAGTCATTGTCACTTGAAAACTATATACAATAACGATAAGAAACGTTAGCAAGCTAAGCTTAGCATCAATTAGGGTAATTTACAGTTGTTTTTCTGTACAATTTTATGAAACCAGACCTGGTGAAATAACCATAACAGGTCCTGGGTCAGGTGGAGACGTGCAGTCGTGACCTGTGTAGATATGAAGCAGTCACTGTCACTTGAAAAGCGTATAGGTGAAGTGTAATAAACCTTAGAAAGCTAAACATTTGGTTTAATAACTGTTTCATGTCTTGTAGTTATAATTGAAAATTATTAACCTATCATCAGATAATGTTTACAATTAAGGTATTCCAAAACACACTTGTTTTTCAGGATAATTAATTCTGCGATATAAAATGTTTCTATGTCATGCAATTTGACATAAAAACTTCTAAGTTGAAACTTAGTTATGAATTTATATTACACAAATGTAGTGTAAGACCAAAAACAAGTCGGGTTCTTTCTTATGTTATTCGGAATCAACTCTCATACATAGAACACGTAACAAAAACAACCATACCTGTGGCTACATAGAAGCTACAAAGTGACGTCACTAGAAAGAGCAACATCAGTTGTCGAAAAGACTCAAATAAACAGGTTCAGTACAAAAGTTAGGCAACTCCGTAAAGTCACGTGAGGTTGAATCACTTTCAATGTCACGTGTTGAAAAGTTTTATATAAAAGTGTCCACTGTTAGTTACGCCTTATTCTGTCTCCATCAGTTCTAGAGTAACGGACAAGAAAGATGTATTCAGTTGTGAAATATTGTATACAGTTCATGGTGCAATATTTCTTTCTTCTTGTTGTAACAATGTGGTGACGACACAGTTTAACAATCATATGTTGTAATGGTTTTGTTTTAAAAACACAGATTTACTAAATTCATAGTAACCAAGTTTTATTAATCATTCCAACTTTGTACATTAAGATATTTTATTAACAATTTTAATTTTAGCATCAATTATATTGTATATTATATCACAATTATATCACGAAATAACAAATTGTGGATAAACAAAGTGTTATTATTTTTACCTAGAAACCAAGTTAACATCCAGTTATGAAATATTGTATACAGTTCATGATGGCCAGTATTTGTTTAAAAGTTTAAAGAATTGTCGTCATTAACACTAAAATATTATTACGTTTCTTTAATTCATAATTTATACATTTTTTCAAAGAAGACATTTACCGAGATACGGATAACTTTGTTTTATTTAAATGTATTTTCCTCTTTAGTTTTTAAAAATCATTAACTGCTGAGTTCGTTGTTTTATTAATTTATAATATTCAAGTAAAACTGGTTTAGTAGAAGATTGTAGACGGAGTTGCACATTAAAATTTTTTTCGTTTAGATCAGCTTTATAATAACAAATACAAACGAAGTCTAACAGCTCTTCACACTTGGGTAACTTTACATTTTGAAATTACTGATTTTTTAAATTCTGTCCAGATGTGTCCAGATATTGCACCATATTGAGTAGTTTAAGGTTGTCTACTACAAAAGTCAGTGTGAAAATTGACCTATAAAAATATGTGAAATCTAGACGTATTTAGTGGATTATTTCCAATATTGACGATATTTTTGTTTATAAAGTTTTGTCTGACATACAGGTTATTATGGATGCTGTAACCAACAAAGTCATGGATACACAGCAATATTGGTCCATGAATAATTTAACAAAATCTGTTTAAAATACTGATGCGATACTGACATCATTGGCAATTCTAGGTTTAAAATCAGTAGTCAAGAACAAGTTTCGGGCTGAGATAAATTCTTTACTGTGGGAAGTTTGAACGTAATTACAAATAGATTACTTACTTGTCAGAGTCTCGCAATATCTCGTGGTCAGGGCGATAGAATCTCAATCTGCTGGTCATCACCAAACATGCTCGACCTTTCATCTATGAAACAGTTAACGTGACGTGGGTGGTGATGACTAGCTGCCTTCCCTCTAGTCTTACACTGCTAAATTAGGGACGGATAATCTGTGAAATTTCTTGAACGTTCGATTACTAATTTAAAAGTTATAGCATCAGAACTATAACAAGCACAAAATGGTTAAGAGGTCGGTCCGAGGGACTGAGCCCGTGATGAAAGAAACATTGGGTGTCAGGGTTTTATGGTATATGTGGGCTGAGGATTCTTGTACAGTAGGTGTCTGTGACTTGTTGGCGATAAATTCGACAATAAACGGACAGTACACACTCCACTTATTTTAAAATGATAAATTCAAAACAAGTCGAACTACATACAAAAATACTTTACACTAAATTATTGTCTTCTTTTCATCAAAGTCCACATAGAAGAGTTCAATTACCTTAGAACACTTTTTGACAAGATAACGTATTATTCTTATCTCTGTTAAACTGTGAAACTCACTTTAAAATATCACCTGTTAAAACTAATCAGACACACGCCCGCTAACTTCATGTTTTATGACTGAACTTTACTTTACTGAACTTTGCTTCGTTAGTTCTTCCTTCTTATTAACTTGTGCTCCACAGCCACTTATATAAATACATTATTTACTTAAGCTTCGAAAAATAACGAAGATTCGAGTAATGTGACGTCAACAATATTAGTTAAATCTCGACAACAATGAATTGCAAGCACAACGTACGACTCTTACCGAGTTACGTAAACAAACTTGTCACCTTTAAAATAATTACTTTGAACTCTCCTGTTATGGAAAACTAAACAATCTTTAATTATGAACTTACAAAATGAATTGAATAATAACGTCTACAGCAAACAATCTTGTGTATCCAAGAAATATCTAAACAAACAGAAAAATGTCGAAATATCTCTTTAGAAACTTAAATGAAGTGAAAGCATGTGTCTTATTTGAAGTTCTATAGGATGATTATAAAGAAAGTTCAGCACATCACAAAAAGTATGATATAGGAAGGTGGTATTGTTTACTTGTGATAAAGAGATATAATGATATCACGCGAATATAAATGTGTACTGTTGTCACGTGTCGCCACAAGAGGTCCCACTATGACCTAATATCAGATCAGTCACAGAAATTGTTAAAATTGTCTTCTCCAGCGTTTATAATTCATTGTATCTACGTGACAACGGACATTAAAGCAACAAGCTGTATCTCATCTGTTATGCTGGTCACTTACTGGACAGTTACAACCTTGAGATGTGGAACTGTGGTAGGTTTGTTACGAGGTTAACACTTTTGAACAATAAAGACGTTCGTTTCTTTTACTCCCGAAAGACCTAATAGCTCTTGACTTTATTACGCTACACTATTCTTTCTTCACCAAATTATGGGATGGAGAAAGAAAACCAGTAACCTGAGCCCATGTCGGAGCCCAAGTCTAACTCAGATGCTAGCTCCAGCCCATCTACGTCGACAACCCCGCCAGGTATGGGGACAAGATCAACCAGGAAACCTCTCACTGAAGAACAACTTGCCTTGTTTCGACAAAGTCTTGATGGAACATCTCCAGCAAACCCTCCATCATCTCACACAGTTCACCGCATACCGCCAGCACCAAATCCTCGTCTCCAGGAAAGAAGACTAGTAAAAACACCACGCATAGCACCATCAGCCATCGTCGTCAAAGGAATACCCGCCGCCTACAGGCAACCAGAGATTTCAACTGAACTACGCCGACAGTTCCTGAAGATAAACTTCTCCAATGTCAGTACACTAGCCAAGGGAGAAAAAAGTCATTAAGACCAAGGTCCCCCGAAGTTCTTCAAGCCATGGGACTCATCAACATTCAATGGTTCGAAGCTACACGTACACGTTCCCGGAGATAGCCACGCGTCCAAGTCAACTTTTATCATTATCTGAAGAGTGCTGTTCGACATTACACCAGAAAAAAATCTCCCACGAACTAAAAAATCAAGAACTCATCGACGAGCACCAACGAGTTTATATCGTTGCCACATACACATATATGAGATAAGTCAACAATCGTTTTTCTTGCTGCCCTTCCAAAACCTTAGATATTTCATTCTTTAAGAAAATACTAATCACCAACAGGTGGCAGATAACTTTAGAAATTCAAACACTGATCAAAGAAAGGCGACAATTGCGTAGACATTACATCCTAACCCAAAACTTAAACATTAAGGCAAAAATTAACAGAATCAATAATGACACTAAATAAGTGATTATAACTCAGCAAGAAGCAAAATGGGCCTGGCATGGCTAGTTGGCTAGGGCGCTCGACTCACAATGTGCGGGTCGCTGGTTCGAATCCCCGTCACACCAAACGTGCTCGCTCTATCAGCCGTGGGGGCGTTATAAGTGCAGATCAATCCCACTATTCGCTGGTAAAAGAGTAGTCCAAGAGTTGGCGGTGAGTGGTGATGACTAGCTGCCTTCCCTCTAGTCTTACAGGACGCTACCACAGCTGAAAGTATGATGAATATTTTCTGATACTTGTCTAATAGTGAGACTAAAGAACTACGTTTTTATTATAAATAGGTACAAACCATTATAAAATAAAAAGGCTTAGTATATGTATTATTTTGAATTTGATTATTTATCTTAGGTTCGGGAATCAGGAAGACAAAATAGTTTAATTACCGATAAAAGTCTAGTTTCTCTCAAAATGTCTAATAATAGAATATTGTTACGATAGCGGAAGTCACGTGAAGCTAATAACACGTCATGAGCTTCTAGAAAATTCATGTCCCTTCGTGAAGCCCCGAGTGTTTACTAGATTTTCGGTATTCTTGTATATAAGACCGCCAAGAAGTGACGGCAACAAGGAAACTGAACTGCAGACAGAGATAGAGACGACAATTGAGTCAAGCGCGTGAATCGTTTGCTCGTTGTGAATTATAACGTTTGTTTAAGTTATAGCGTGACTGTGGAAATTAAGTGTATTGCAAAGTTGTATTGAGAAAGAATAAACTAGTTTTATTTAAGAAAGGACTTGTATCGCTGAAGTTCATCGGAAATAATTTTTACGGGAAATTAAAAACAACCAGAGACGTAACAAATTGTTGTCAGAGAGTGGGACAAAAAAAAGAAGATGGAAACGAGAAG
>NW_013742990.1:0-3939 GCF_000517525.1 Limulus polyphemus
ATCTACCCATTTTGAGAGGGAAAACAGTGAATTCATTAATGAAGCTACTACCACTAATGTGACTGCTACCGATAATGGGACATATCCTGATGGAGCAGATGAATCCCAGGTGAAGTAGAAGCCAATGACAGGGAGGCCAGTACGAAAGAAGAAACGTCATGTTGTATTTTAATTTTGTGTTTGTAAATTCTGTACATTTAATTAGGTTATTGTTAATTTTCTATTGGTTTAATGTACGTGATTATTATTCAGTACGAACAATACTAATGAAGGGTCAGTGTTACGAGAGCGGAAGTTACGTGACGCTGCTGGCGCGTTTGGCGCTGATAGCGTGCGTGATAAGTTTCTCGAATGATCGGTGAAGTCCGAGAGTGTTCGAGATGCACTCTTCGTTAGTATATAAGCCTGGCGGAAAAAGCCAGCGGGGAAATGAATGAAGAGAGAGCAGTAGTTATTTTGAGTTCCGTGTCATATATGATTCTGTTAGTTTCGAGCTAGTGGGCCGTAAAGTGTGTGTCTTGCACTCGTCGATAGCGAAGTTAATGAGATTGTGAATCGTTTTGATTTATTGCTTGTAGTATAAAATTTGTTAATCTTAAAGTGACGAGAAACGTTCTGATTGTGGAACTTTCTGTGTATTAAAAGTTTGTATCGAGGCAGAATAAACTGGTTTAATCAAGAAAGGACTTGTATCGCTGAAGATCCTTGGAAAGAATTTCTACCGGAAACAAACAAACAAGCAGATACGAAACACTTGCCTCAACTTCTGCAAGATGTAACTCACGTTTTAAATATAAAGTCACTCCTACCCTCTCTGTACTTATTAAATAGCCTGTAACCCAGTATTTCAAATAAATTTCTGTCATCAAAATTTAACATTTAACCATGTTTCAGTTATTCCCATTGTATCAAAATCCTGCATTCCTACCAATGCTCTAAAGTCATCTATCTTATTTCTTATACTTCTAATATTGCAATAGTAACAATTAAGCATATCCTTATAACTACTTCTACACTCATTACTGATGATAAACTTTTCTCTACATCTTTTTTTTTTCTTGCACTTAGAATATTCTGACTCTCACCATTGTCTAATCCTGGTTTAAAACTTCACTTACAGAAGAGTTAATAGCCCTAGCAAACAAGCCAGCCCTACCCTATTTAACTGTAAACAATCCATTCCAAAAACCACCCTTCTCCCATTAAACTGATCCCACAAGTGCAACCAGCCAATCTGCTCATCCTTACATTTTAATCTAAACCTTTATTATACCTCCTGCTCTGTCAATTATATTCTCCATCTGTGCCCCTGGATAGTATAATCTAATTATTTTCTCCTTATTTACTCCACAGACTATCCTCTCCACATGCCTTTGTCAAAGAATCACCTATAACTATATGTTCTTTATGTTTATCATCAGTATCCTTATTTTGTCCCTTTTAGTTTCTTGCCCTCCAGTAGTTCTTCCATCTCTACAAGCATGCCCTTTCCAAATGCAATCAATTATCAGTGACATCACTATGTACCGAACAGTGTCAAAATGTAGTTCTGATGCATATAATTCCACTATCACTTCATGTCATGGTTATTAACTACTTCAAGGTTATTACATGACTTACAAATATTCATATTCAAAATCGTTTTCATACATCATACTCAATAAATCTTTAGATATTGTGGTATGAATGAAAGTTATGCCTAACTTTGGAAAACATTATTGTTCTTTATGGCTTAAAATTCTTATATTTTTCTTCGTTTCTTACAGTTGTGTCAAAAGGAATGTATCGAAAATATAACGTTCGACAATTGTGGTGCTGTATGCCCTAATGTGTCTCCATTTACTTTTGAGTCTCTATCAAAAATGGGAAGGAGTGTACAATCTAGTAAGATAAGTTGATTATTTATTTATTGTTAAGAACAAAACTAAAACGAGCTATTTATGCTCTGTTTACCCGATATTTAGCGTTATAAGACCACATACTTGCCATTAACACACCATGTGGCAAAAAGGTGTTTACATTATTTTACTTTGAAGGTTTTTATCGGTATAGGTGGCCCTGTAGTAGAGCTCAGAATTTTGTAGATAAGAACTTGGTTTAGAGCATGTGCAATGTCCAAAATATTTCTCGCAATAAAACCTAAATGGTATACCATTTAAGGTTACAAAATCATAAAACTTATCTGAATATTTCTAGCTGATCCACCAGCATCATGAAGGATACAGAAGTAAAACATTATACGTTTTAAAATACCTGAATATAGCAAATCTTATCCACACAACAATTAACATTAAAGGTGCTGCTACATCTTTTTCTATTAAAATAGAAAACTTCTGCTTGTCAACATTTAAGTTAATAAGTCAAGCTATAGGTCGAACCTTCTGATTTTACAGAATTTAAGTTATTAGCTTTACCTATGGGTTTAATCTTATGTTTGTCAACGTTTAATTTAGTAGCTGTAGCTATATGTCTGAACTTCTACTTGTCAACATTTAAGTTAGTAGCTATAGCTGTATGTTTAAACTTCCGTTTGTCAACGTTTCCGTTAGTAGCTATATCTATAAGTCTAATTTTTTTCCTTATCAACATTTAACTTAATCGCTCTAGCTATAAGTTTAATCTTCTGTAAATCAACATTTACGTTAGTAGCTCTAATTATAGGTTTAAACTTCTGCTTGTCATCATTGAAGTTATTATCTATAGCTCTAGGTCTAAGATTTTGTTTGTGTAACATTTAAGTAAATAGCTTTAGCCTTAGATCTAAGTTTTTCGCTTGTCAACATTTAAGTTAATAGCTCAAGCTATAGGTCTAAACTTCCGTTTGTCAACATTTAATTTAATAACTCTAGTTATAGGTCTAAACTTCTGCTTGTCAACATCGAAATTATTAGCTCTAGCTATAGATCTAACATTCTATTTGTCAACACTTCATTTAATAGCTCTAGCTATAATTCTAAACTTATGCTTATCATCATTTAAGTTGATAGCTCTAGCTATAGGTCCAACGTTTGCTTATTGACATTTAAGTTAATAAATCTAACTATAGGTCTAAACTTTTGTTAGTCAACATTTACGTTAGTAGCTCTACTTATAGGTCTAAACTTCTCTTGTCAACATTTAAGTTAATCGCTCTAGCTATAAGTTTAAATTTCTGTAAATCAACATTTACGTTAATAGCTCTAGCTATAGGTCAACATTCTATTTGTCAACACTTCATTTAATAGCTCTAGCTATAAGTCTAACCTTCTGTCTGTCAACATTTAAGTGAATTACTTTAGCTATAGGTCTAAACTTCTGTTTGTCAACATATTAGTTTATAGCTCTACCTACTGGTCTAAACCTGTGTTTGTCAACATTTAAGTTAATTACTTTAGCTACAGGTCTAAACTTCTGTCTGTCAACATATAAGTTTATAGCTCTATCTACTGGTTTAAACTTCTGTTTGTTAACGTTGAAGTTAATAGCTATAGCTATATATCTAAATTTATCTTGTCAACGTTTCATTTATTAGCCCTAGCTATAGGTCTAAACTTCTGTTTAGTAACATTTAAGTTAATAGATCTAGCTATAGGTCTAACCTTCTGCTTGTCAACATTTAAGTCAAAAAATCAAGCTTTATGTCTAAACTTTTTTTTTGATTCAAGTTAATAGCTCTAGTTATAGGTATAAACTTCTGTTTGTCAATATTTAAGTTTATAGCTCTAGCTATAGGTCTAACCTTCTGCTTTTTTAAAATTTAAGTCAAAAGATCAAGCTTTATGTCTAAACTTTTTTTTCATTCAAGTTAATAGCTCTAGTTATAGGTATAAATTTCTGTTATTCTATTTTTCTGCTCGTCAACATTTAAGATAATAGCTTTAGCTGTAGGTCTAACCTTCTGCTTTTTTAAAATTTACGTTAGTAGCTCTAGCTATAGATCTATTCTTCTGCTCGTCAACA
>NW_013742991.1:0-7074 GCF_000517525.1 Limulus polyphemus
GTGTTTGTAAATTCTGTACATTTAATTAAGTTAATTGTTTATTGGTTTAATGTAATTGAACTGCAGACAGAGATAGAGACGGACACTTGAGTCGAGTGCGTGAATCATAGCGTTTGTTTCACTTATAGCGTGACTGTGGAAATTAAGTGTATTGCAAAGTTGTATTGAGAAAGAATAAACTAGTTTTATTTAAGAAAGGACTTGTATCGCTAAAGTTTCTTCGGAGAGAATTTTTACGGAAAATGAACAAACGAACAGAGACGTAACAGTATATTTTCATGAAGCGTTTCTATATAATATTAGACTGATATAAGGAGGTTTCAAAACACTGTTTTATGACATGTTAAAGAAAATAGATTATTAACGTATAAGTGTCCTTTAGGTATGCAGTTAAAGTATTCGTGTTAAGAACATAAAATTAGATACGAATATGGCATGATAAACTTGAAAATATGTATAAGTACCTACATTACCACATCTAAGCTTACAAGCGATTGTGGAAACTACATTGATTGACAGTTTTTATCTGTTTTTATTTTTTTGTGATCCTCAGCTAATATCGTCGTAAAAATAACCTGGACTTGCCGTGGCATATAAACTCCACAAGATTCCGGAAGCTGTCTTGCTCAATTATAGCAGAATGTTCTGCCACTGATGAACAGATGACCGTAGAAGATTATGGTGACGATTGCGAAGCCATGCAGGATTACTCTAGAAGTTAGTCATTCGGGTTAAAATCAGGTTTATGTACTGGGAGGAAGATGATTGAAGACACTTTCATGCCTTCTGGATCACCTTCGAACAATACAAATGTTGTAGTTTGTTGAATTATCATCTTGGAGGATTACTTCTCCACCAGGGTATAAAGGCATCATTGTGGGGTGAAGATGATTGGTAACAATGTTTAGGTACACTCCAAAGGAACGGAATACAGCAGTTGTTTCTTGATTAAATTCTGACGACAGTGAGAAAATACTCTCGCCAAAACATATAAATTGAACAGTTTATGCCACCTCAAGAATCATTTTATTGTGCTTGTAAAACTGTTATATCATTTCTAAAGTCAAAACTTCAGAATAATGTCAGTCACTTCGTTTGTCTTCTGTCTAATGTAAGAATATGATGAGGATTGGAAGAGATGTGCTGGAATTGTTGGTGGAGCTTCAGCTTCTGTAGATTAGAAGGAATCTTCATGAGGATAAGCTACAACACTTCCTCTTGACAGTTTTGTTTTTTTAAATTATTCCTCGACATTTTGCAGCTTTAGTCTCGTATTCTACAACAACAATACATAATTACAAAAAAAAAGTTTTACTTTGGTTCAGTTACCAATGCACTTTATTATTTGCTGCTTTTCGAGGACAATCACATGGGTATAAACGTACTCCATACTGCTAAATTTAACTTTTACACTCTTTTTTTTTCTTCTAGTAATCTCATAAAAATCTCCGACAGTTAATTATTTCGCTCTGATTGAGGAAAAGGCTTATGACCACAGCCCTTGCAATATCAAACCAAGTTCCTTTTATGAATATAAATTTTGATATCATGAGTGGTTCGCCTTTTTTTCGTGGTTTTTCTAAATAATCAGTTATCTTCATTATAATTATTCTGTGCACTAATATACTTAAAGCCAGGAACAATTACAATGTAGAGTAGAAGCAAAACAAAAAAAAAATTGTTTGAATTTATGGTTCAAAATTGTTCATTCATTCAAATGCATATTTAAAGATAAATCGAGAAGTGTTTGTTTTATTAATTGAACTAGTTCAGGTTTTCTGTGCTTCTTTTGAAAGCGTGAGCAATGTCACGTATTTCGTTTAGAATCTTCAGTTCATTCTTGTTCAACTTATACATGAACATTGCACAAAGAATGACAAATATTATCATCAAACTACTATAGGCGTACGTATACTCTCATCAAGTAGTAGAAATACAAACGAAATTCCATGGCATTCTTATGAGTCAGCACTCATAATATATTCAAAACAAAGTAACAAAACATGACACGTAATATCACACAGCAGTAATAAAGTAAGCCTATTGTTACGTCTCCGTTTGTTAATTGATTTTTCCGTAACTTCGTTCCGACGAAACTTTAACGACACAAGTCTTAACTTAATAAAACTGGTTTATTCTTTCCGAATATAACTTTACGATACACTTAATTTCAATATTCGCGCTAAAACAAACACTATAACGAACGAACGTTAACTTCAACAATACCTCTCTCTCTGACCGCAGTTCAATTACTCATTACCTACACACACATTACCGCGTCACGTTGTCACCCTCTTATATATACCAGACTACCCTATCTAGTAAATGCTAGGGCATTCGTGAAGGAACAAGATAGTTCTAGAAACTAGAGGGCGTGAGAATAGTCACGTGATCTCGATGACGCAACAATATATATTACTTTGAAAACAAGTGAAGTGTGAGTTGTTTATTCATCCTCGAATTCATCGCTAACAAGTCACAGACACCTACTGTAGAAGAATCCTAAGTCCAACAACAACATAGTATATACTTATACTATTAAGAAATATAACTAAAGATTTTTTTATTTTTGACAATTGACAAAAATGAAAGTTATATATATATATATTATTTTAAATTCTGACAGAGACACCCTATTTGCACGTGAGTTAAACGACTAGGTTGAAGACTCCCAGCTTTCAGGTATAGCCGTTCCTAACTTTCAACAAGTGACTACAGGAAATGAAGCAGGCCAGTAACACTCGTCTCTGGAAGAGCTTTATCCACAGCTCTTTGAAAATAGTGAGTTTGAGAGGGGCAATGGAAAGTAAAGACGATTGAAAACTGCTTTATTCACAGCTCTTTGAAAATAGTGAGTTTGAGAGGAGCGATAGAAAGTAAAGACGATTGAAAACTGCTTTATTCACAGCTCTTTGAAAATAGTGAGTTTGAGAGGGGCAATGGAAAGTAAAGACGATTGAAAACTGCTTTATTCACAGCTCTTTGAAAATAGTGAGTTTGAGCGGGGGCGACGGAAAGAAAAACGATTGAAATCTGGGTTCTTGGAATTTTATTTGTATTTAAAATCCCAATTAACATTCTTCTTAACTTCTTACAATATTCTGATTCCTTTCTAGTTATTTCGAGAATACATAGTCAACATGGATCATTTACTTAGGTTATGTTATTCTATGCAAGTGTATTAACACTTATTTAGGCTTACGTTTTATTGCCATGTTGCGATAGTGTCGAGCAGATAGTACATCACATTAGTAGGCCTATTTATAGTGTCAAGCACATACGTTAAATAGTAAATTAGTAGGCATATTCGTTAACTATATTATAAACTAGCTGGAGTACCCATCCTCTGGACGGAAGTTATGTAAACTCAAGATTAATGAAAGGTTATCTTAGGACCTATTGAACCTCCATACCAATTTTGGTGAAGATCCATTCACACCCTGCGAAGTAGTTACATGGGCATACAACAGACAGTACTATTATATTTATATAGATATAAACGATCATTGTGAATATATTTCATCAAACGAATATATCATCATTGCAGCTTCATCAAGATTGTTATAGTACAGATCGTTATAGTAAGTGAGATTAAATCATAATTTAATATTCACGTGACATAGTAAGTGAGATTAAATTATAATTTAATATGCACGTGACATAGTAAGTGAGATTAAATTATAATTTTATATTCACGTGGCATACTAAGTGAGATTAAATTATAATTTAATATTCACGTGACATTAGGTTTAGATTTAGTTCAATAGTGTTTAGGCTTTAGCTCAAAAATATAATTTCTTCGGACTATATACATAATATGTATAGGCTCAACATTCAGTCATCTTAGCATTACTGATTTTCTGGTGAGTGTAAGCACCTAGTTAAAGATAAATGAATTTTAAGGATATCAAACAATATAGTATTATATTATTACTATCCTTTATGATCCTGGAGTAGGTAATTTACAACACACGTAATAAGTATTTTTTTATTTATTATTTACCATCTGAAATACGTTATCCTTTTTTTTGAACCATAATAGATCTAAATTCATACTTATTATTTACAAGTAATAAAGTTAGGCCTAGAATAGAAACATTAAGCCTAACAATGCCGATAGATACATACTTTAGCTATATTTTTTATTTTTAGCTTTTAGACGTTAAATTTTCTTATTGATGCCTAATATAGGTATTATTAATATTATAACATTTAATGCCTAACTTATAATATTTCATATCAATATTTAACTCCCGACGAAGAAAATCATTCAAGTTTTTGGTCTCTACATATCCATGTGTAATATACAATATTTAATGTATCACCTAAATCTATTAATTACTATTATTAGAAGGACTTTGAGGAGGTTATTGATTGGAGGACAATTTTTGCCAAACTCCTCAAGTGTAATAGTAGTAAAAACAATAGTACTAACTCATGTTATTTACAGTTGGTGCTTGGTGTTCAAAACACAATAATAATATTAATTAACAAAATATTAAATAATAAACTGCATACACATTATTAATAAGCTAGTAAATGTTGCTGCCGGCCAGCTTCCTTCTTATAATCAGTGGTTTGGAAGTAGAAACAGCGCCACATCCTGAATTGCACTCAGACAATGTGCTGCCACGGGATTCCAGTGTATTCCTGTACACGACTGGTGTTAATCTCCTCTAGCGTGTTAACCAGCTTCATTTAATCAAACTTTTATAGTAATATAAAAGTTGTTGTAGACCTTTTATTTCTGTTAACAAGTGATCTTTAACACAGGATTAAACAAAGATTTAATTGCACAGTAACCTATTGTACAACGTATTTTGTTTAATTGCATTACACATAAATATATATATGTTTAATACAAATTATCTTGTTTAGATCATAAACAACGTTATATAGTTTTTTGTTTCATGCTTACCTTGTTACCACATGTTAATTTACAGGTCTAGTACAATGTATCTGTGGTTTGGTTATATATTTCTAGTTTAGTTTTAATTACATGAGAGTTACTTTGAGATGATTTACAAGTACGGTATTAACACTAACGTTGGAGTTAGCATAGTTTGTATATATTCCGACATCATTATGACACAGGGACCGTATAATGGTAAGATTAGTCCAGTTTTAAACATCTGGAACCTAGTTGTGTGCAACATTAGGTTGGATGAGATCAACAGTCAACACAACTTCGCTCTGCGAGCAGTAAAGGATAACGTCACATATACTGGGTAGGTTGACGGATCATCAAACCACTTTACCACAGTCTGTTACCAGAAACTACTACGAGATGCCTAGTTATCGGTTATAAGCAGGACTGATCACATCAGATCCTACTCCAGGGGCTTCTCATGGTGAGATAGTACTTTATACCCTATTGGCTATTGTACACCCATCCCAAGCCCCATTCTAATAGGTTACTGGAGCACAATCACTCGAATGCCTTCTTATACTGGGCAGGGCTAGGAAATGGGAGTTCACAACAAGTGATTGGGTAATGTGAAGTCTTCAAGCCAATATCAGTTGTAAGGACCGAAACATCAAGCTGATAAATGACGTGAGCAGAAAAAGTGCACCAGACTCTACCACTCTCACTTTACAATAGGTTACTGGAACATTAATATAGAGCAAGTACTACATTAATATAGAGCAAGTACTACATTAATATAGAGCAAGTACTACATTAATAGATAGCGAGTACTACATTAATATAGAGCAAGTACTACATTAATATAGAGCAGTACTAAATTAATGTAGTACTTGCTATTTATCAATGTAGTACTCGCTATCTATTAATGTAGTACTCGCTATTTATCAATGTAGTACTCGCTCTCTATTAATGTAGTAATTGATATTTATCAATGTTGTACTCGCTATCTATTAATGTAGTACTCGCTATCTATTAATGTAGTACTTGCTCTCTATTAATGTAGTACTTGCTATTTATCAATGTAGTACTCGCTATTTATTAATGTAGTACTCGCTATCTATTAATGTAGTAATCGCTCTCTATTAATGTAGTACTCGCTATCTATTAATGTATTACTCGCTATCTGTTAATGTAGTACTCGCTATATATTAATGTAGTACTTGCTCTATATTAATGTAGTACTTGCTATTTATCAATGTAGTACTCGCTATATATTAATGTAGTACTTGCTCTATATTAATGTAGTAATTGCTATTGATCAATGTAGTACTCGCTATCTATTAATGTAGTAATTGCTATTTATTAATGTAGTACTCGCTATCTATTAATGTAGTACTTGCTATTTATCAATGTAGTACTCGCTATCTATTAATGTAGTACTTGCTCTATATTAATGTAGTACTTGCTATTTATCAATGTAGTACTCGCTATCTATTAATGTAGTACTTGCTCTATATTAATGTAGTACTTGCTATTTATCAATGTATAGCAAGTACTACATTAATAGATAGCGAGTACTACGTTAATATATAGCAAGTACTACATTAATAGATAGCGAGTACTACATTAATAGATAGCAAGTACAACATTAATATATAGCAAGTACTACATTAATAGATAGCGAGTACTACATTAATATATAGCGAGTACTACATTAATAGAGAGCGAGTAATACATTAATAAATAGCGAGTAATACATTGATAAATAGCAAGTACTACATTAATAGATAGCGAGTACTACATTAATATATAGCGAGTACTACATTAATAGAGAGCGAGTAATACATTAATAAATAGCGAGTACAACATTAATAAATAGCGAGTACTACATTAATAGATAGCGAGTACTACATTAATAGATAGCGAGTACTACATTAATAGATAGCAAGTACAACATTAATATATAGCAAGTACTACATTAATAGATAACGAGTACTACATTAATAGATAGCGAGTACTACATTAATAGAGAGCGAGTACAACATTAATAAATAGCGAGTAATACATTGATAAATAGCGAGTACTACATTAATAGTTAGCGAGTACTACATTAATAGATAGCGAGTACTACATTAATTTATAGCAAGTACAACATTAATAAATAGCGAGTACTACATTAATAGATAGCGAGTACTACATTAATAGAT
>NW_013742992.1:0-9934 GCF_000517525.1 Limulus polyphemus
ATGTATCTTCTGGTCAGTTTGTACTAACAGGTTATTCCAAACCTGTACTTTCATGTATCTTCTGGTCAGTTTGTACTAACAGGTTATTCCAAACCTGTAATTTCATGTATCTTTTGGTCAGTTTATACTGTTAGATTAGTCCAAACCTGTAATTTCATGTATCTTCTGGTCAGTTTACACTGTTAGATTAGTCCAAACCTGTACTTTCATGTATCTTCTGGTCAGTTTGTACTAACAGTTTATTCCAAACCTGTACTTTCATGTATCTTCTGGTCAGTTTATACTAGATTAGTCCAAACCTGTACTTTCATGTATCTTCTGGTCAGTTTGTACTGTTAGATTAGTCCAAACCTGTACTTTCATATATCTTCTGGTCAGTTTGTACTAACAGGTTATTCAAAACCTGTAATTTCATGTATCTTCTGGTCAGTTTACACTGTTAGATTAGTCCAAACCTGTAATTTCATGTATCTTCTGGTCAGTTTATACTAACAGTTTATTCCAAACCTGTACTTTCATGTATCTTCTGGTCTGTTGCTAAAAATTCCTCTATAATACAATCAAGACTTATCACAGATATATTAATTGAATGATGTCAGGTAATAGTTAGATATGCATTTTTATGTAAAAAATGTTGGATTTGACATCTAAATAACTTAGAAAAAAATTACATTTACTCAACATTGTAGCATATCCTTTAGTTCGAATGACTAGTTTTAATTATTTGAAATGTACATACATGCTTAAAACACTGGTAGTTATATTACTACATGCTTAAAACACTGGTAGTTATATTAGCTAATAACAAGTTAGCTAGGTTCTTGTTAACCATTCTGATAACTAATAAAAATATTGGAAAAATAATTTCTATCGAAACACATACACAAAGTATTTAAGAAACATGTTTATCAATTCTATGTGATAATTAAACTACCGCTGATGTTTGTTGAAACATGTGGTTGTTACAGTCTCTTTAATTTAAAAAAAATATGAGCAACAGATAGAAAGGATTTAGAAATATGAAAGAGAGGATATAAAAATATCAAAAAAAAGGATAAATTTAATCATTTTTTAACCTGCTGTCCATCAGGACTTCTTCTTGCTTAATAAAGCTTCATAAATATTAAACCTAATTCCTGATCGAGATGAGTCGATCTTTCAACATTTTACATGCTAGTGTAAAACAATACACATAATCCTTTAAAAAATATGATGTTAAGAGCAAGAAACAATACCTTACAACATTCTAGAGCAATTATTATCAACGTGTAGCGTAAAAAATAAAACTATTCCAGGAACCTTTAGCTTATAATGGCACATTTAACTCAAATAGATGTAACAGATAAGTTTGTTTTTATGATACAGGATATACATTTTCATTCTCTATATTGTCTTACGATCTTTGGCAAATAGCTGACAAAAAAAGTTAACACTGAAAAAAATACAATGTAAAACGTACACTGCATACCAGGTGTACGATTACTTTGTATAGAAAATCATTACAACAAAAAACTGTTTATGATTTGCAGCTAAAGTATTACATATTCTTAAAAAAAGTATATGCTTCTTCCTTTAAATACCTAATCTGCTAATGTCATGAAAAGGATTTAACAGTAAAATTAATCAACTTTACCAATTACAAAATCAAACTGAGAATTCTCAATAAGTCTGAGATGTTCTTAACTCGTTAAATTAGACATCTATTTTTGGTTTATAGTTAAATGAAATGCCACAAAACTGCACGGAGCATTTCAGAACTTGATATAAAAAGAAATATATATATATGTGTGACTAAGAAGATAAAACGAGTGTGTAATTCTAGGTTTCACTATTCCATATGACTACTTCCTCCCACATAAAAAGAAAACAGTCCATTTACTAACATTGGTCTATCTAAGTACACGATCCACATTCCTTCACCATAACTGCGTAAAACACCACCAAGTAGGCTGAATGATTCAACACTATCACCACATTTTGACTCAAGTTCAACAGCTTCTAGAAGATCAAAACCCGTCTGAACAGCTTTAGACCCTGAAGCTAGTCCTAGCGTAATGTGAGCTCTTTTCCCTCGGCCCTGAACAGGCTGAAATCTGCTAGAACCAATCAAAGATTCATTCGACAAGGTACACAAAGTAGGAATGCAACTTGAGCAGGGTGGAATAAAATTCCAACCGTTATTTAATTCCGAGCTTCCGCGGTTTGGAGCACCTGTCATCCCTTGCCTGGGTGTCTTGAGGCCACCTGACAGGGCATCCAACCCTTGCTGGAGTGGTGGCACACTGTTATAGTCGTTCTGACACCAGAGTTCAAGTTCGTCCTTCGTGAGAGAAACTCTGGCTCCAAACGTTGAAGGAGTGATAACAAATCCCACAATTCCTAGCTCAAATACTGCACCATACGCCTTCTGAACAACCCCTTGTTCTAGATATACTTGGGCTTCTTGCTGTTTGCTTCCACAGAACTTAGCTGTACAGTGTAACATCAGTGGTTGTCTTGAGTTATGAGTCATGCTGTAGTAACTATATATATCTAAGAAAGTGGGAAAAATTAGACGGTAAAAAAATACATACAGAAACCAATAATTATAAGTAAAACAAAGTCTGAATAAGAAATTTTCAACCAGATAGTATAGTGGTGATTTTGAGATAAATAGTAATATCTGTAACTACATAAATTTGTTTAAAAATATTTAATTGTTGGAAGTTTTAAAGAGCAAAAGGTTGAAAATTACTGAACTCAATCAAAAGGGACTCCAATAGGTGTAGTGGCCTTCTACATTTTGATCAGTAAAACAATCCTTTAAAAAAAAAAACATTTACAAAAACGTCTTCTCTGGCATTAAATTTCAAGCAGTTTTATTTCATATAATCACAAAATACATTAGTGAACTGAAACGTTGAACTTAAACGGTACAAAAATTATGTAATGAGCATTTGAATGTTTTTGTAGAGAGTCTACTGTGCACATGTATATTTGTCATCACAACCTACGATACAGACAAGAGGGTTAAATTTTACGTTTGATAATATAAAAGATTCTGACAAAATCCAGTATCTTCTTACCTCTGCAATTACTCAGTATCAAATGTTCTTGAAATTCTGTGAAAAACTTCTCAACTTTCATACAGTTTTCCAAGAAGACCTTGGCAATAATTAGAAAGTTTAAAGAGTCACAGTGGTTCAGAAACCAGCCAAAATATAAAGGATGGACAAGTTCCCACTGCTCGAGACGCCTTTGCAGCATCTCTGTCGCTATACCATGAGAATTTTTTGAGGCAAGTACTTCTGGATCAAACTTCCATGGTGTCTTCGGCTCAACAAAAAGTTGTATATAACCTTCTCTATGAGCGAGTTCTCTGTAAAAATCCATTTCCCAGCGACGAACATTAGTGTTATCTATGATGACTACAGGTGTACTCATTCTACACACTCGTTCTGCTTTCTCCTGACAAAACTTGTGGGCATAATCCAACTTGCTCCGTTCAAATCTGTATATTCCGTTTTTGCAAAAGTACTGGTCGGCTGAGCAGACAATACAGGATTTTCCATACATCTCCTCCAGTTTCGAAACAATGTAAGACTTTCCACTTCCTGGTAGGCCTCTCATTATTACCATCACTCTGGATCCCTTGATATATCTCACAGTCTTGTCATCCTATGTTGAGAAACAACTTTTCAAATCAACGTGATTCCTCACTATGTATAACACTGATGTACATGGTTACAGCACTGCCGTACTTTACCTAATAAACAGTAAAAACAACGTACAGAAAAATACATTTACACTTGTCAAAAGAATAAAGTGAAAGTTTCTCGAGCCACGATAAATAGCTAATTTTTGTTACATCATCAAGTTTTCCAGGATATGTGATTCTGATTTTACATTGTTCTTGAATTTTGTTTATTCCACATCATCAGCAGCAACTATGTTACGTAACTATGTTCCAACATGAAACCAGTAAACACGATACATGATTTAAAAAAAACTGATAAAGGGTTTAAAAAACATGATAAATTTGTACTTGAATTGTATTAAATTTCACATTTCTGAACTGTATGTAATTTTCATCATTATGAACAACTAGTGAAAATTTTTCTTTTTTATTCAAAAAGTGTAGTAGCTAATTCTTATCAAAAAGCTAAAAATACAAAAACTTAATAATCTGTTCTTAACATTCAAGCTGTATAAGAAGGGTGTTAGGATTAAACTTTTATTTCAAGAACATATTAGAAAATACAATGTTATATTAAATCTGTGATATTTCAGAGTACAGTACTGCCGTGCAAGGAGTGTACGTCTAGTAGAACATACATCAGTAAAGTCCAAAACCCATTTTTACATCTCTATTCAAGTGACAAGACATTATGATAAATGAACCACTATTAAACTTAGCATTTCAGTCTATCTTAAACATGTGTAACTTCAAATTTCAAAGTAACACCTAAGATACGATTATGTGTACACAGCACATGCCAAAGGTCAATTAACCAATCACACGACACATCAGTATATGTCCAATTTACATACAAATTAACTAATGGAGTTGAAAAACATTATTTTTAACTGTCATAGTTAAAATATTATATTTGAACTATTTTTATGCAGAGTGTTACACTCAACCATCATTTTACACTATTTTGTGCAGTGTTACACTCAACCATCATTTTACACTATTTTGTGCAGTGTGTTACACTCAACCATCATTTTACACTATTTTGTGCAGTGTTACACTCAACCATCATTTTACACTATTTTGTGCAGTGTTACACTCAACCATCATTTTACACTATTTTATGCAGTGTGTTCCACTCAGCCATAATTTTACACTATTTTGTGCAGTGTTACACTCAACCATCATTTTACACTATTTTGTGCAGTGTTACACTCAACCATCATTTTACACTATTTTGTGCTTTGTGTTACACTCAACCAATCAAATGTGTACTGGTCTTAATTAGATCAAATCTGTGTAATTTCATTATGTTTTTTTAACTTTAACTCGTCACATCTAGACAATGAAATGCAAGTTTCGTATACAAAGAAAACAATCAGTAGATTTGAGGGAATTTCAGTCATCTCATGTGGATCATCCAATATCGAACTTTTAATTAATGAAAGTTTATCTATTATAGATGAACTCCCAACTTTAAAGAACAACACAGCGTCGCTACAATTATGTCTGTTCCGAATAATTTGTGTAATATTATTACAGTTATTTCACTTTTCTATTCTTTCTTGTTTATTTAGTTTTTTTAATTGAGTTCATTGTTTTACTCTGTATTTTAATTAGTCTTTATAAAATGTTTTAACTTTATAGATTTTTGTACCTAATATTTTATCCTGTTCAATATAGCTTGCTGAAGATGGAATACGTACATTTCGAAATGTTCAAGAATTAAATGTCTGTTACTATACACACACACACACGTGTGTGTTAAATGTTCCTTGTTGCTGCTGTTGTTCTACTGTTTATCATTAAACTTCGATTCCCGTTCAATGAATCTGTTGCTAATTTAAATTCTAAGATGAAAAGAATTATCTGTTTTTAATGTTTTTACAAAAAAAATGTCTCACAACAACATTTTGGAACTTTGACCACACAAGAAATGATAAGAAATTTTGAAGCTGAAACTAGATTATTAAATTTCATGCGATTTAGTTAAATATTTTAACAGTTAGAAAGAAAACAAAAGATCTTGGGATATTATTGATACTTTTCTCAATCCCCCTAAAGGGATAATTATCAAATCTCTGAAACAATGGCCTGAATTTTGAGCAGTTACCATGTCTCTCAATCAGCAACCTGGGTTTTACTCAAATAACAGTGTTTTTTGTTTTAATTCTGAAGGCTACAGAGATTGATTTGACTTTTCTGTTGTAATTGAGTGGTTAAAGTAGTATTAATGACATAATACTATAGGAGAATTTTTGTTTTATATTTATTTCTCAAGTGAATGATTCTTTAAATACGTAGATGTTGTTAAAAACAGAGTTAAGTAACGTACATGGAGTTTAGGTTAAAGTGTGTGTTTTACTTCCAGTTTTTATAATATTAATTTGTTTATAGTCGTTATTATTGCATGGTTAACACCTGTTTACAATATTCATCCACTTTTAGTTGCCGTTGGTTTGAGGGTTTAGAAAATACAATTAACCCTTCTTTAACATGCAAATAAAAACAAGTATTTTGTGTACATTCAGTTAAGTAGAATGTACATTTTGAAAAGTTAAGACTAAATAACGTTTTTTTGTTTTTAGCCATAAGTGTGGCTATTGCAGTCAGCAAAATAAATTGTCAAAAGAGACATGTTAATGAAAATAAATCAAGATGAAATTGATTGAATATATAAATTTGAAATTTCTAATGAACAGCGAAATAATTTAAATTCATCAAACAATCCTTCGATAATTTAAATTATAAACACCCTAACTTAAATCTTACGCTTGAAACTGAAAAAGAATGTAAATTGCCTTTTCTTGATATCCAAATCAGCAGATTAGATAATCATTTCCCAACATCTGTTTATCATAAGAAAACACGTACAGGCTTAGATACTTGATTCGACAGCTTTATTCCGAACTCCTTTAAACGTAACCTTATATTTAGTCTTCTCAATATAGCATATAACATATGATCTACCTACCTCTCTCTCTCTCTCTTTATACTGACATCATCACCTTAAAGAACATTCTAATACACAATAGCTATCCCTAGAATTTTATTCAAGCCCTAACTTGCAAGTTCCTTTCTCACAGAATTGAATCCCCCAAAAAATCATACATTGTAGACAAATACCAATTCAGACTGATTGTTCCTTTTTCAGGTAAGCAAAGTTTCATAGTGAAGTCACCAATTTTAAGAATAATTAAAATGTTTTATCCACAAGTTCAAGTTCACGTAGTGAAAACAACAAACCACTCCATCTTGGTAACGTAATTTTTGTTTTGTGACTGGATGTAGCTACTATAGAGAAGAAAAACAGAATTAAATATGAAGTTTAAAAGACTTGGGAATAATCCACAGGGCTGGGAATTTTTTCATAGTATGTTTATGTGCTATTTTTGTTGCTGAAAATGTTTTTAAATTAAATTGTATTTAGTTGAGATCTATGGCAATAAGACATCAGGTAAGCCTTGTTAGGTTTAGAGAATACAGTAGTGATGGCAAAATATTCTGGTGACTCAAATCCTTACTTATTGAATGTTACTGTTAAATTTATTCTTTTCCAACAATTTAGATATACATAGTAACTTATCATTTATTGAAAAGAAGTAAATTTAAATTGACTTTGACCAAAAATATTGCTAACAAAAATATTGTTACTTAGCCTGATCTGACATTTAATCACACCATTTTATTCACTTTACCCTGATGGCAGGAGACCTGAACAGAGAAGGAAAAATCACAAAAGAAACAATACTTACAGTGCCTTGCAAAATTATTCAAAGTTTCCACATTTTGTTACCGTCCGAGCTTGCAATCATAAAACTTTCAAATGGGACTTTATATTTAGAATCTACTCCAAATCGAGAAAGCTAAAAGAATGCTGATATTATGTAAGTAAGTTAGATTTTCAAAGAAAATTAGAATATTTTCAATTGTATAATATTCAATTATTCTTTTTCAATAATGGTTTCTTTCTTGCCACTCGCCCATACAGGCTTTGTGTAAGGACCAGGATATTGTCAATGTATGAACACTGACTCCCATCTCAGACATGGAACTTTGCAAATCTTTCAAAGTCACTGTTGGCTTCACAGTGACATCCCTAACCATTTTCCTGCTTCCTCGGCTGTTAAGTTTGGATGGTATGAAGTACCTTCACTTCTTAATGATGGATTTCACTGAAGTCAAAGGAACAATCAGCAACTTTGACATTTTCTCGTAACTTTCTCCTAATCGATGCTTCTCTGCCATTTTATCCCTGACTTGTTTGGAAAGCTCCTTGGTCTTCATGGTTGATTTGTTGTATCACTATGTGAGTTGTGACTTGAATAGATGAACTTATTCTGAGGTTAAGTTAAATCACTTTGATTAGACACAGACAGAGACCATTACACTAATTTTGTGACCTTTCAAGCTAATCTTTTGCACCTGCTCTGATTTAGGGTTGCCACAGCAAAAGGGGATCATCTAGTTTCTCAGTCATTGACGTGAGGTTTGTTTATCCCTTTCTGGACTGCCCACTAGTGCCTCAGAGGTAAGTCTGAAGGCTTATATTGTTAAAAACCAGGCTTATATACTTGTGGTGGGCACAACACAGATAGCCCATTGTGTAGCCTTGCGCTTAACAACAAAGAAAACCTTCTGGATCACTGAGTATCTTTCAGATGTTGAGTGCAAACCTGTAAATTATACTTCAAAATTTTTTTAGAACTGATATTTTATCTTCTTGTAACAGTTAGTGTAACGCACAGCTTTGCAGAGTTTCTCCTGTAGACAACAGATTTATAGATATTTTTAGGGTTTTTCTGCCCATCCTAAAGCAACCTAAGGCATAGGTTTTTGTACGCAGAAAAATTATGCTTTAGAAATATATTTAATTACAGTGTCTTGCAGTAGTAGTCACCCCCCTACCAATAATATCACATTTTGATGAAATACAAATAATATAAACAACTTTTTAATGAACTTGTTTCTATTCAAAACTCTAATGATCAAACTTAACAATGTTATGTGTGAAGAAGGTTGAATGTCAGCAAAACATGCAAAGAAAATATATAAATTGATATTTGCTGATTGTATAAGTGTTCAGCCTCCTAAGACAGTACTTGGTGGAAGCACCTTTGACAGCAATTACTGCTTTGAGTATTTTTGGATAGGTCTCTACCAGCTTTGCATAATGGGATGGTGTAATTTTTGGCCATTCTTTCTGGCAAAATTGCCCAAATTCTGAAATGTTTGTTGGGGATCATTCATGGACTGAAATTTGCCACAAATTTTCTATTGGATTCAAATCAGGACTTTGACTGGGCCACTCCAGGACATTCACTTTCTTCTTTTGAAACCACTCCAGTGTGGCTTTGGCCTTGTGCTTCTCGTCATTGTCTTATTGAGATGTGAATTTTCAACCCAGTTTTGGATTCTTGGATAACTCAAGCAGGTTTTCCTCCATGATTTGCCTGTACTTTGCTGTGTTGGGCTTGCACCAGACATAACACTTTAAATTTAGATCATGAAGCTCAATTTTTGTCTTTTCTGACCACAAAACCTTCTACCACATGTCTGCAGCATCACTTACTTGCTCTATCACAAACTCCATATGAGATTTAAGAAAGCATCCAGTTTCTGTAACTTACTTATTTTACTTGTGATGATATTTAACTGGTCTCCAACAACATTAATGTTGCAAGCTGTATGCTCAGTTTTTGAAATCATATCTGTGCAAGTAACTGCAGCAGCATTAGTATCCACAGTATTACGAATCTTTACGATGGCTTGAACAAACGACAAACTCGACAAGGCTCCTTTAACAGCATCTTACATAATGAACTTAATTATAGCTTCAGTAAAAATCTGAGCAACAAAGTTACCCTGCATTATTCTCAAGGATAGTTCATTCAGTACTCTGCAAATAACCTTGATGATTAGCTTACGACTTTAGACGTTTTAACTGAAATGGAGGCAGCGACTTGATTTTGTATGTTAGGGGACCAGCTCAACTGACAGGGGAAGTATTTAAAGTGATGGAAAGTAGAAACATACAATTAGTGACAATAAATAAAGATTTTGAAAATTAAAATCTAGACTTGTCCTTAAACAACAGTTTCTCAGTTACAGTTAGATCACTGACTGTTAAGCCTAATGATGTGAAATGTTCTGTTAATAAAAACACAATCAAATATGAAGTGTATCAGCTTGCTTGTTAAGTTCCTTATTCATGATGTTGAGTGATAATTTTCCATTCAGGATCAGCTTGCTTGTTAAGTT
>NW_013742993.1:0-6612 GCF_000517525.1 Limulus polyphemus
ATAGTTAAATGCTGATTCCACTTGTGTGAGCAACGTTTCTATATAAAAAATATACAGGAAACAGTATATATATATAAATACACCATGTTATATTAACTTTATACGTCAGCTAAATCAGAGATAAAATAAACTGACTATTGGCAATAAATAAAATTCATACTAAATAGAAATTATGTTTGAGTGATTGCAACTTGTGGGATTTATTATAGTGCAGTGAGTGATATGACAAATGTTTCTTGAATAAATTTGCACAGTCAAGCTACTTGTATCCACAAGACATAAACACGCCGTTGTTCGCCAGTGATTAATTCCCTAACTGAGCTTCTATTTTTGTTTATACTCTTCTATCATATATAACACATCGCTTATTTTTATAAGTTTAATTGGTAAAATAGAATTACGAAAATTTGATAACAAGTATAGGCAACAAAGATTCAAACATATTATTATTTATATAAGAAAAACAACAACAACAACAACAACTATATATGACCATTCACCTGTCTGCCTATATATACTTATCTAGGAGAAGAAAATGAAAATCGTGCTACCATCCAAGGCCAAGCTCCAACTTTAGTTTCGTGTCCGCCAATGATTCTTTTCGTTGGAAAAATTTGTGTTTGCCATCCACACCCTGGTAAGAAAAATAGATACATGTTAATCATAGATACATAATACAATTAAAATGTAAGAAAGCTCCTGAACTTTCTTTCTTAGCTGTAATTAATATACTAGATAAGCTTTTCCGATTTATTGTGGTAGTTTGGAGTTTACATAGAAGCCTATTCTACTGCATACGTAAACATTTCTGTTGTAGAAATATCGTAGATAAAGCTACATATGCTTTTCTTTTAGTAAGTAGAACCGTTCTGAGAAATGTCCTAACGATTTTTGAAAAAATTACAGGTAGAAATACCTTATACAAAAGCGAAAAAATCTAAAGAATCAAAAAATTTCACGTTAAAGGAGCCAACAATTCGATATAAAGTCAACGCTAGAAATATCCTTCTGAAGTGCTGTCTTTTCTACTCATTCATTTGACGTAGCCATTTTGAAGTATAAACCATCATTTATTCTTAAATAGTTCGATCAAACGAAATACTTTTTAACTCTATCGCTGCCATCATTCATTTGGATTAACATGATATGTGTATGTGTCTTGGACTTTTGAAATGTTATTTTTCGGAAACTTTTAAAAGGTCCAGTATCAAGTAATCTTGAATATATTACTCGTTATCAAGCTAAAGAAAAATAATGTTTAAAATCCGACATACTTATACAAGACTGAAGTTCATGTTTTGGGTGAACAAACAACAGAGAGAACAGTTCGAACAACAAAGCCTACTCCTCCAATAACGGTTCAACTACCTAACCTACCAAGACGTAAGTAATATCAAAGCTACGCTTCCGCTAAACGAGTTTTAACTTAAATATGTTGTTGATTAGTAAAATATAAAACGCTTTATCTATTTCGGGTGAAAATACAATTATCACAGTGTTTTTACGCTCCTGATATAGGACAGCAGATTTTTGGATGATCACTGCTAAAGCTACAGATAAGTTCTAATAGAAAAGACGCATTATTTATCCGTAAAAGTTGAGGGCATTCGAATAAATCTTTACATATTCCGTAAGGAACACCTGGTTTAGAGCATGATTCGTCACTATCCGGATTGCTGGGAAAAACAAACGAATCTGTAAAAAGTCATGATACTCTTTTACAACATGATAATAACATGGAAAACATTAAGTGTACTTTATAAAAATGAAGGATAAACTGATCTACAAACCACATTTAAATAGAAAAAAAACACGTAAAAAACCAGTTAAAAAAGACAAAACACGAAACAACAATGCTTTTAAAAATTGTTTTAATCATGATGGTTTATCCAATTCTTTCTTTTTGGTTGTTTTCATTAGCAGTGTCAGTTTGAATGTCTAATACTTCTATTTTTGTTAATCTTATTAATTAAATTTGTTGGTGTAATTGTATTATCATGATTATCTTACAGTTGTCAGCTTACCACAAATATCTTGAAAATTGATGTTTATGTAACACATACGTAATTAAGGTTTATTCTGTACTTTATTTTATGTTTCTTTCGTTGAGAGTGTTGGTAAGCATGTTTAATACATTCAATTTTATTAATTTTTAATGTGGTCCGCCATATCCAGGTGGTTAGGGCATTTGACTCGCAATCTGCGGGTTGTGGGTTCGAATCCCGTCACATCGAAACATTCTCACCCGGTGTCCGAACTAGGACACTTCCCACAGAATTTGGAGGTGTGAGAAACACCATACGAAAGTTATACTATTAATTCTGTAATTGTAAATTTATTAAAAATGTTATTTTGAATTGTTGGCCTAATATATCAATCTTGGACTAACCTACGTCTCCTAAGCTGGTCGAACCTCATGAGATATTATTGGATTTACGACCGAAATGTCGCTAATAGTGAGAGTACCCAATTGATGAAACAATTCTTATTGTATTTATAAGTATGAACGTGAGAATGACATACATGTATTTAGATAGCTATACTCATTGCTTTTGATTAATTAGCTTGTTTGAACAAACATTTATGTTGAAAACATTTGATTTCCAATCCTTATTTATAGTTAGGAAAAACAATGACATGCGAGAAATTACCTATTCACATTAGAATGTTGAAAACACTAATTAATTAATTACCTATACTTTATTTATCCCTTTCAAAATGTTCGACCATAGTTGTACGCAGCGTTTCCTAGTTTTGAACTGATAAACAAGGCAGTTAATAACTAGCATCCACCGCCAACTGCTGAACTACTCTACACTGGGATTTAACTGTCACTCTTGTACGACACCAATGGCCCCATTTTTGCGTCATGGCCGCGAACCGTGAACCCTAGGACTTATAGTCCGAGCATGCCAATCACTAGGTGGCGTTCGCCCCATTAAACATACGAGCATTTATTTTCTCATTTCACAAAATTATGGTCAAGCAACTGGTCACAATCTGTAATTAATTAAGTATTTCCAAGGGCAGCATGAGACGTGTAACATTATTTTAACACCTATCACATGAGCCAGCCCGACATCGTGATGTGGATTCAAAAGAATAATCCATTCCAGAGAGGTTTGGATTAGGTTGATTAGACAAAAAAAAAAAAGAGACAGAGAGAGAGAAGACGTTTGGCACTACATTCGAGGTCTAGGTCGCTGGATCAGGTCAGTGACCTGACCCGTGGCTATGAGAGCCAACATAGAGAAGTTAACTTGTAAATGTAAAATAAAACGATGTTGCAATGAAACATGATTGAAGTGTTGTTAATTTGATGGTTTAAAAGTTTAAGCTAAGCCGTGGATCCAGGTCTGATGAAGAAGAACTTATTCGAAGATACTCCAATCGATTTGACATACCAGATGAACCGGAGATTCGTCAGTTGATTACTGTGTTGACAGTGAAACATAAAACACATATACAAAAATGGACACAATATTATTGTTATCTTCAAAAAGGGGGATTGGAATCATGTATAAGAAATCATTAGTTTCAATATTTTGTAAAACTAACGGTGCAGTAAAGTCTAAAGATGCAGTGTTTAAGTTGAAGCAGATGTACGAAGCATTCATTACAAGATGATTTCCCTAACGATTCTCAAATTAAATATGTCATTTCTGCGATGAAGATTAAACATAAAAAGGATGTTATAATGTCCAGTATGGTACTACCATAGTATAATCCACATAGATTTAATTATGTCACATTTTCACTAATATTTCGTTTTAGAAGTTGTGCCGAGCTTCATTTATCGAGATCTATCGAAATAGCCCTAAATCACTGGTTTACGGAAAGGTCCTAAATCACCGGTTTCCGAAATAACCCTAAATCACCGGTTTATGGAACGACTCTCTTGTTGACTATCCTAGGCTCAGTATTAAAAGATGCTCGGCTGACTCATGTGACAAGTGTTATAGCATCTGCACATCAGTATTAACTAGTACATCACGTTATACACATAATTATGTTTTATTTTGCTGTTTTTAACGTCAAGTGTTTTTCTTTGATTATATCTTCAGCAATTTAAGCGCAAATTAATTTTACTGCTCTGAGGTTTTTTTATTTACCAATACCATCACGTAATAACAGGAGATATTTACCATCATTAGTCGATAACTAATCATTACCAAGGTAATTTGAACATAAGGAAAAGTTTCTGTTGCCTTGTGGCTTCGTTGCGTAAACATAAGATAAACGAAATCTAAATAATATTCTTTGCAAATATATTTATGGAAAGGAATGAACTGTAAGGAATATCGTATTCGATCTCCACATATTACGCATTTCATATGTCAGTTTCATAAACTCCATACGAAATTGGTAAAAATGGGTTTTTCCACATTGAAAGTTTAATTGTAAAACTCTGGATACTCTTTACTTTATAATAATATTTTTACATGGTAATTATATCATAAGGAGATTTCGTTTACGCAGAATCATCTTTATGTGCGTAACGTAAAACTCACGGTGAAATGTAAGAACAAAATGATAGGAATAACGTTTGACGCTCTATCTGGTTTCGAAATCGTTTCATCTTCTTTACAAGCTTTAATATTTTCAGACCGTCATGAGCCACATATATGGAAGAATGAGATTATCTCGTGCACTGTACTTCACAACCTTGATGATCTTGGTTACGTGCAGCAGACATAGAGTGCAACGCAGAGGCAAGTAACACTAATAAGATCCTACTTTATTTATACACAGGTTTGCTCTCTGTTAACATTTAACGTCTCGGTACAAGTGATGTATAAATCAGGTCAAGTTTCTTTATAATCATTTTATAAGTTAATACATCGAAATGTGGAATAAACAAAAACAGCTATGCATCTTATACAAAATCTATAACGTATGAAACGTGAAAATGACATTAAGATAAAGGAATCAATATAAGTTATTATAACATAGTAACATGCATTTATTGTACACACTCGGAAATTATTTTATACAGAAAATATTCAATAGTTTACAAAACTTATAAAAATTGCACGAATAACAAATACAAAATAAAGAACGTTTTATTACTATAAAAAGTTTTCCCAACTTAATTCGTCGCAAAATAATCATATTAACATTTATTCAGTGACGAGTACCAGTGTTTTATAAATTAAAATCAAATTTGCCATGAACACATATATTATAATGAAAAGGAAATGAATGTTAAAAATGCATGCAGAGATGACAAACAGTACTTTACAAAATTATACAGCATAAAAATATAAGGTAACATTACTTTCAGTATCTTTTTTCAAGTTCAGAAAAGTACCATTTTTTTAGAATCATAAGTGTTTTATACTACTTAATATCTCTATTCGCTATAAATAAGCCATGGTACTGATGTATTAATAACTAATAATTACATTGAAGTTAAGATGAGTCCAAACAAAAAGTGGAGTTCGTGAAAATAAAGGTATCGCAAGTGTGGTGCTCCAGTGGCACAGCAGTAAGTTTGTAGGGTTAAAACGCTAAAATCCGGGTTTCGATACACGTCGTGAGCAGAGCACAGATAGTTAATTGTGTAACTTTGTGCTTAACTACAAACACACGCACGAATGGTTTCAATAAAGGATCAAAAATGTTTTCTTAAAATTCTAAGATATTTAGAAAATGTCACCACTTGGCATCTCAATGTTAGAAGTTTGGAGGTGAGAGTAAATTAAAGAACAAACTTTTTGTTTTTGAATCATAATTGTACAAATCTCTACTTGATGATAATTATGGTGGAGATTAAAGATGCGCTGATATATTGAAAAGGTAATCTTAATTGGACGTGTTAAAGAACGTTTCCTAAGTTTTTATTTACTATTTTCTAATGTATAAATATATTGTTGTAAAGGTTTAAATCATTATACAGATTATTTTTGATTATTTGGTAAATATAATGTAAATCCACTCCATATAACGATAAACAAAACAATTTATTTCTTAGACTGTGACGTAAAATTCCTACAATCTACGTTCATTGATAGGCTTAACTATTCGAACACTAACAAAGAAAAATACTGCACTGCACGAAGACATAAAACTGAATTGAGACCTTCTAAAACGACAGTCTCAAGACTTGCTTCACTTATACGTATAATAGATATAATGCAACCTTTCTAGTTGCTCCAATCAGATGAACATTACAGTATATTGTGTCCATTTATTCCAATTTATTCTAAAGACTGTAGAAGGTAATTTTCCTGAAAATAAGGCCCAATAGGTCAATGAGAACAAAGACAGTCTAAAACTGAGTTAAAGTTGCGCCACCTAGAAATGTGTGGCATTCCTAAGATACATTTAGTGGCGGTAGTAATATATTTCTATATACAATTAAAAGTTAACAACACATAATATCATTTTGATACTTTATCACCGATTTATAGTTAGAAATACGCTACATAAGAAAGAGTTCCATAAGAAAGTTGTGTAAAGGTTAGCATATATCTTCATTTAACTTTCTCTTATCGTACTTTTGGAAACAGAACAAGAAGGTCGACCTGTCTTTACTACACTATATATTAAGGACCCATCCTTTATAATAAACCTATATTACTCCTTAATATATTTATGTTTTTTCAACAG
>NW_013742994.1:0-4117 GCF_000517525.1 Limulus polyphemus
CGCGGAAACACAGACAGACACACACACAGACCTCCCAGAGCGAGGGTAAAAAGGGTAAAAACCTCTTTACTATTGGGTAAAAATTGAAATTGCTTCCCGATCCCAGTCGGATTTTAAAATGCTGCAACTGTAAACAATAAAAGAACCCTGAAAATCAAATGATAAATAACAAACGAATACAAAATATTTTTTTTTTCCGAATGGTTTAGCAATCGTTAAAGCAAATTTTTTTACATTCCGTAAAGTTTGAAAATCACAGAGTTTCCGTTATACAGCTCGTATTTGTGACCAGGAAATGAGACTTCAGAGGTCACTAGAAGAGCGTGATTCTCAAGGATATTTAGTTTTCGTAAAAAAGCGGAGGTTAATGCAAGGACAAACCAAAGAATTGAAGGGGAAAGGAGAAATATGAGGCTTCAATCCTCAATAAGTTCCTGTTATCTTTCGTACAAAGTATATTCTTCGTTTGGCTGTGTTATGAAAGAGTCGCACATAATAAAATAAAATACATTTATTGAGTACTAATTATGAAGGTATATAACGCCTAATGCTGGCGGAACGTGATCAGTAGTTTGTGTGATGTTACATCGCAATAATACCGACAATAAATGTTTATTTACAAAGCTTTCTTTACTGGCCCTATTCTATGAGTATCCAATATGAAGAAACATAATAGCATCTCCACCACCAGTGAATTGCGACAAACGAGATTTATGGTGATCTAATATCATACAAAATATCCTTTTTTTGGGGGGGGGGGAGGTTTCGCTATGGTCAATCTTGCATTATATTAATTATGTAAATACTATCAGAAACCCGCAAAACATTTGCTGGTAATTTGTATCTTTATTACAAAAGTACTTCTTTAACTACAGGATTTTTTAGAAAAAAAAATTCTTATCGCAGATACAGAAATCTGTAAGTCCACTTCTCTTAGGACTAACAATAGCTAAGCCTTCTTAAAGAGATAAATTAACACTGTAACTTCTGTACTTTTTTTCTTCAATTTAGTTAGGGCTAAACTTTATTGTACTTAATACTATCAATAATAAACTTATGACGTTATTCTACAACCTATCGTTAGAACTTTTTTAAAAACTTTATTAAGCTTTTAATATGTTTCATACAGAATGTCTATTAAAGTAACGTTAACGTCCTTGTAATGAAGTGCGCGCGCATGCGTATTTAAATAGTAGGATGCTAGCGCATTTTCAGGACAGTTTGTTTGTTTGTAACTAAGCACAAAGCTACACAATGGGCTATCTGTGCTCTGTCCACCACGGGTATCGAAACCCGGATTCTAGCGTTGTAAGTCCGCAGACATACCGCTGTGCCACTGGGGGGGGCTTTCAGGACAGACAAAAATTGAGTACTATTATAAAAAATTCATTCGGTCTTAAAATGAAAATTGCTCTTCAAAAATGCAGTTTAATCTTTGTTAACACAGTCTAAAAGCAAAGTCTAAAGGTATCCAGTGGTTTGGATTCTTTCCAAAATAAGAAAGCATTAAGAAAATTTGCCTGTATCTTAGAATGTACAAACGTAAAAGATCAAGAAAAAAAAATCATTAAATCATTTTTCATGTTGATTTTTTCCTTCAAATTTTCCTTATCTGTTTTTTACAGGGTTTTGTAAAAAATAACATTATTTAATATCTTATACCTAAATGGCACGTCATGCGACCCATGCGCTTAACTGCCAAATCAGAAAATTAAAGATTCAGGCAAAGCCATCCGTCCCCAATTTAGGACTGCTGACAAAGGAAAACGGTCAGCAGAGCCTACCGCCTACCTGGCTACTGTAAACCAAATAGCAAGATTTACTGTCATTTTTATAACGCACTAAGGCGTGGCATGGACTAGTGGTTAGGGCGCTCCACTCGTAATCTGTGGGTCGCGGGTTCGAATCCCCGTTACACCGAACACGATCGCACTTTCAGCCATGGGGGCGTTATTATGTGACGGTCACTCCCACTATTCGTTAGTAAAAGGGTAGGCCAAGAGTTGACGGTGGATGATGTTGAATAGCTCTAGCCTATCCCTACTAAATTATGAGCACCTAGCGAAGATAGCCCTTAAGTAGCTTTGCGCGAAACTAAAAACAAACACATATAACGCACCAAAGGGTGAAAAAAGTGCAAAGCGTGTCTGGCAGCATATGGCGGGCTGGACTTTTCGCAACTTGGCATTTTTTTTAAAGATATCAGATGAAAAAACCTCTCGCTGCCATTCATCTGTTATTTTTCTCGTGAAACCTAGTGAGTGAGTAAGTTGATATGCTCCATATCCTCGCTGATGTTACTCTAAGTTTTTTCAAAGCACTTTTGGGAAATTTTAGCTTTGAATGTGCGAACTATTTGAAAACTAAATTTTCTGAGGGTTTCATAAAAAAAAAGGTGTTCTACTGTCAGAATTTCATTTTAAGTTTGCTGTCCGCGCACTCTAACAGGATACTTTATGAAAACATTCCACATACATTTGTAGAACAATCCTTTTTTTTTATATGCAAAACAAAATGATCATGTGATGTGTTCAGTGGATCTCCGATAGCTCAGCAATAACCGTGAGGGCTTATAATCAGGGTTCGACCCCTGCTGTGGGCACAGCACAGATATTCTATTGGGCAGTTTATGTTTAACAACAAACATGTTCAGTGGCTCCCCGGTAGTCCAGCAATAAGTGTGAGGACTTAAAATCAGGGTTTTGATCCCTGCTGTTGGCACATAACAGATAGCCTATTGTGCAGCTTTTTTTTTTAAATGATTGCTCAGAGACAGTAAAATGCGCTTATATTGTTACGTCTCCGTTCGTTAATTGATTTTCCGTAAATTCGTTCCGACGAAACTTTAGCGACACAAGTCCTTTCTTAAATAAAACTGGTTTATTCTTTCCGAATACAACTTTACGATATACTCAACTTCAACAGTCGCTCTGTAACAAACGGTATAATTCTCAACGAACTTCTCACGTGCTTAACAATATTCTCTCTGACTGCAGTTCAACTACTCATTACCTCTGTTGTCCCGTCACGTTGTGAACGTCTTATATATACAAGACTAACACATATCTAGTAAATGCTAGGGCATTCTTGAAGGAACAGGATATTTCTAGATACAGGTGGCGTGATGCTACTCACGTGACCTCGCTGACGCAACAATATAAAAACTGTCAGAGTAATAGTAATGAAAAAAATGCGTTAAAAGCTTCAAAAAATCATGTATTTTACGTGGAACGTTATCGAAAAGTCATCACGGCTTTTTACGATTACTGGTATAAGAGATAAAGTTCATGAAGTAGCATAGCACGTTAGTGAAAAAACATACCAGCATTTATAACAAGAAGACCCAGGTTCAAATATCGGTCTTTACCATCACACATTGAGTTCATTTCAGTAATTCAATAAAAATAGCAGCAGGCTAGCAACTAAAAACTAGAACGTAAAGTAATCAAAGTAATTGATAATTAGGTCATCGTACGGGCTACTAACCAGGGCAACATTCGATTTCAAATGTACTGAGCATATATAATTAATTAAGATTTGATATTACGGTATACAGTTTACAGGGTGTTGCTATTTGAAGAAATGAAACAAATTATATTTTTACAAATCGGAATAATTTATGCGCTAGGTTTTACGTATATCGTTTCGTGTGAGATTTCGTATATGAACGTATATCGTTTCGTGTAAGATTTCGTATATGAACGTATATCGTTTCGTGTAAGATTTCATATATGAAAGTATATCGTTTCGTGTGAGATTTCGTATATGAATGTATATCGTTTCGTGTAAGATTTCGTATATGAACGTATATCGTTTCGGGCGAGATTTCGTATATGAACGTATATCGTTTCGTGTGAGATTTCGTATATGAAAGTATATCGTTTCGTGTGAGATTTCGTATATGAACGTATATCGTTTCGTGTGAGATTTCGTATATGAACGTATATCGTTTCGTGTGAGATTTCGTATATGAACGTATATCGTTTCGTGTGAGATTTCGTATATGAACGTATATCGTTTCGTGTGAGATTTCGTATATGAACGTATATCGTTTCGTGTGAGATTTCGTATATGAACGTATATCGTTTCGGGCGAGATTTCGTATATAAACGTATAT
>NW_013742995.1:0-3924 GCF_000517525.1 Limulus polyphemus
ATAGTTGTGACCGATAGAATGTATAGTTGTGACCGATAGAATGTTTAGTTGTGCTAGATAAAATGTTTAGTTGTGACAGGTACAATGTATAGTTGTGACAGATACAATGTTTATAAAGAGTGTCTTCTTTGTTAATCTTTAAACTTGGTCTTGTGTGATTTGTTTTTTATAATAAAAAAAACATATGTTTATTTAGATTTTATTAATCTTCAATAGTAAAAATAGAAATTAAAACTTTCAAGATTACTTTTTGTTTCTTTTATCACAAAATTGATATTTTAGGTTATATTGAGACTTTTTTCTGCCACAAATTTAAAAGTTGTACATGTAACTGGCATCTCATGTCAGAAATATCCTTTTTTGATCACTAATTTAAGATCTACTACTGACAATTAGAATTTTAACTGATTCTTCAGTAAATACCCTTTTCTGCCATTAATTTCCAAGGCAGATGAAATAAATGTCCTTTTAGATAGTGGATTTAAAATATATTTCAGATCAGATAAATGTTGCTCTTTTGTTATCATTAATTTATTGAGATCATTATTGTTTACTATAATTAATAAGTTGGTCTTTCAGGTTGGATATGTGTGTGTGTGTGTGTTCTTTTTTTTAAGGGAATTTAAATCAGGTAGTTTTACTATAGGCTTTTCCTTGTTCAGGTTGCTATCATGCTTTCAACAAAACATGCGACTAAAAAATTCTGAAAGTCCTTTACATATTGCAGCTCATGCATCACTTACCCATAATCCTTCATTCTCCCACCTTTTATGTGATGTATTGTCATGTCAGGAGATCTTGTGTAAGCTCTGCTTTCATGCCATGATTCAGATTTAGCATGATGGTCATGCTGTTAATTTTATTCCAGTGAATTTGAAAGTCAGCATTAACTCTGATTTAAACTTCTGTAACCTCTTTAGAGACCTTTCTCATGCCTGTAGTGTACATTGTCAGCCTTTATTGATCAATGTATTTGTGTTATTAGTGTTGAATTGTATGCTGGTGTGTATGGTGAGTTTCACAATCATGTCGTAGCTCTATTTGTGTAACACCCATCATTTTGTCATAACTTTGCAGCAGATTGATTTTTTTTCACAAACCTATTCACCTACAGTGTTACAGAGCTAGCAAATGGATGAATCCAAATAATTTTCTTAATTTGACCTTTGTCATGTTCTGTCTCTTCAGCTTTGGGATTCCATTTATAGCTACTGGCTATTCTTCAAGGCAGATGGAATCTATACTAGGTGGTGTATTTTCTCTTGTGCCAAACACCCTTTTAATCATTTCCAAGTTGTCTGGGATCATGGAATATTCTTTGGAAAATAAATTAATAAAATTAGATAAATATAATCCATTCTTTTCTTTAAAGTTTTTACATTCAGTTAGAAACTTGCAGGTTCTTTAACCTCCATAATCACACCCTTTGCATTGGTGCTTCATGAGAAGTAGGAAGTAGGAAGAGGGCATCATTTGGTGTTTCACCTTTCCCACCTCCACATATATGTCCATGTGTGGCATTAGAGATACCTGAAACAGAATGGCTGTTCTTGATAGATGTCTCGGCTCTAACCAGGAATAGAATCATCCATGTTTTTTGTTTGTTTACATTGCACTGTCCTTAAGTCCATTCTTGGGACAACTTCAGTCTTTATTCTGTTCTCATTTATTCTCCCTAATTTGACCTCTTTCTTGACTCACTGGCCTTTTTAGCGAAAGGTGAAGAGGGGCTACAACCTCTGGAATGTGTCTACTCATAATATTTTACTGGGATGCCTCTATAACAGTTACAGGTCATAGTGTTCCCGTGACCTGTTTATCCCATCGTTTGTGTCCCTGTCATTTACTCCATGGGTAAAGTAAAACAGTTATCACCCTAAACAACTCTGTTTTAGTACAAATTGAGAAGAGTGCCTTATTTCTGAATGTCCTTAGATTCAGTCTTTCTCTCTCAAGTCCAGTTCTTCAAATTTTTTGTGTTTCTGAATTCTACTCTGATTTTTCTGCCATGTCCTTATTATAGTTAGTATATTCCTGCCATGTAGCTTCTTATTTTATAATTTTTCTATCATTTCATTCCTGCCATGTTTTCAGTGTGGGTATTCTGGTTTACAGATATAAGACTACCATATATGTTAACAATTAAAGTGAATTATCTGAATTGTGATGGAAAAATAGAGGTCATGTTATATCCCCTGCTGAATGAGTAACCTTTGGAAGATTGGAGACACATTCTCTGCAATATGTAAAGAACATTCAGAATTTTGAGTTGCATCTCTTGTTTACAGCAAATTTCAAGCCCAGCGAGGAATGATTTTTAGAGTTGTATAAATGTTTGGAATTCATTTTTATTTTAAGTATCTAGAAAATAAGCAATGTGTTCAGTATGTGGACTGAGTTTCCAATTAACATTTCCTGCCATGTTAGGCTTCCTGCTGAGTCTATCATCAGGTGATGTAGAACTTGGATGGATCCCAAGCATCATCTTGAAATCCAGAAAAATAACTATAACTCAGTCCATAATATTGTATCACTGTGTAATTTCTGTAACTGGTGTTCAAAATCAGATTAAGATTTTCTGTTCCGGATTTCATAGAATAATTCTTCTTGCTGTAATGTAGCATATTTTCTAAAATTTTACTTGGCTTTCTGGTACCAAGCTTTTTATGTAAACAGCAACAGAATTTGCCAAACAAATGGGTTTTAAAGAAGAAACTCTTACAACAAATACCTCACTTGATATGTGGAAAAAATGGAAAACCAACAGTTGTCAGCCCAACTTTTGGAAGGTAACACAACAGTTTTTATTTATGTAAAATCTTTGAAATAAGTCCACATTAATATATTTTCTAATTTTCTCTGATTTTGAATTTTTTAATACTGGTAGTGAAATACTATCAACTCTCATGAAAACTGCTTGTTATACAAACACCTTTTAAAAATAACTTTTGGGTTAAAGTTGGCACTCTTGATTTCCTCTCTTTGTGGTGACTGTAATATGAAGATAACAAACACTACACTGTGGAAAGCTGAGAACTACAGTTTTACTAGATAACAAATACCACACCATGGAAAGCTGAGAAATAAAACTTAACTAGATAAGAAATACCACACTGTGGAAAGCTGAGAATCACAGCTTGACAAGATAACAAATACCACACCATGGAAAGCTGAGAAATATAGCTTAACTAGATAACAAATACCACACTGTGGAAAGCTGAGATTCACGGCTTAACTAGATAACAAATACCACACTGTGGAAAGCTGAGAAACATAGCTTAACTAGATAACAAATACCACACCTTGGAAAGCTGAGAAATAAAACTTAACTAGATAAGAAATACCACACTGTGGAAAGCTGAGAAATAATGCTTAACTAGATAACAAATACCACACTGGAAAGCTGAGAACAACAGTTTGACAAGATAACTAATATCACACCATGGAAAGCTGATAAATAAAGTTTAACTAGATAAAAAATACCACACTGTGAACAGTTGAGAACTGCACTTTGATTGAGTAACAAGTATCATACTTTGGAAAGCTGAGAAGTACAGGTGGAATAGATAAGAAATATGAAGCCTTCATGTAGCTTTGTGCAAAGATCAAAAACAAAAAAATATGAAACCTTTGAAGGCTTAGAACTGCAGCTTGTCTTAATAAAAAACAAAATATAAAATACCACACCCCAGAAAACTGAGAAGTACAGGTTTGAGGAGTATATTTTCAGATGATAGATAATGTCGTTGAAGAAGCTCTTTGTGTTTCAGTTGTGATACACACATAAATAAAGGATGTTTTTTGCATACACAGAGATATATAATAACATATTCTATAACATTGTTCAATGACAATTGTGCATACAACTGCAGCTTCTAGATGATCATGGTGTCAAGTAGAACACAGTTGTTTAATATTTTAAAT
>NW_013742996.1:0-3914 GCF_000517525.1 Limulus polyphemus
TGGGGGGGGGGGGGGTTCGCGTGCGGGAGCCTCTGTCTATCTGTCTGTGTGTTTCCATCTTTTGCGCCTTCAATTTTTGGCTAATCTCCACTAAACTTGGTAAGTACACTCAGGGCATCTTGGGGAATAACATATGGGCTCTGGATGTCCTTGCATGTTGCTGGTACTATCCTATTAACCTATACCAAACTTCAAAGGCATGATTAGTGTTTTCCTGGGAATGAAGAATATTCAGCTTTCGGATCTAACGAAACAGATTTAATGGATCTACGTCACTTCCTGTGATTCTCCTTATCTGTCTATGTGTCCGCTTTTCACCCAACTTAACTAAATATAGCATGGTTTTTAGGCCTTCCCCAAAAGTAGCATAAAGGTTTCATGCTCGGATCTGAATCGTGTTCTGATAATCTGTACCACACTTTGAAAGCACCCTTAGGACACTTCAGAGAGAAGCACAGTATATTGGGATTTGGGTCTGACTCAACATATCACTCCATAGAAGTTCATGTTCGTCGGTATATCCATCTGTTACGCCGTAAAGTTTTGATTGATCTCAACAAAACTTGACATGTATCCTTAGCACTCCTCTAGCAGTGACGTAGGAGTCGCCATGTGGATCTTAACCCTCGCGTCTTCCTCATGCGGGTACGTCGGTTAGTAAATGCAAAAGCTCAAGTTATTCAATGTTTCACGAGTTATTCACTTTTAAGTTGTTTATGTTGCGCTAATTTTTAAGAACAACAGCAGATGTTATGTATTACACAACCTTTGTGACAATTTATTCTCTACAAAAAAATTTCCAATTCACCTTAATCTTGATGTCCAGATCTTGATTAAATTCCAACAAGACAGTAGAAAAATATAGATTATAATAAAAATAATTTTAAGGGTTTTGGATTTCGCGCAAATCTAAACGAGAGCTATCTGCGCTAGCCGTCCCTAATTTAGCAGTGAAAGACTAGAGGGAAGGCAGAAAATTAAAACCACCCACCGCCAACTCTTAGGCTGAAATTTTACCAACGAATAATAAGATTTACCGTCACGTTATAACGCCCCTACAACCGAATTTTAAGAGAGGCTGGTGAAAAGTTCATCCAACCTCTTTAAACGTCTTAATTTTTAAATGCTTGTTTGTAAATGTTTATTTTTAGTAATTTTGAATAGTGTTTATAAGTAGTGCCAGTCGTTAAAACCATAAATAACTGCCTTGTTTACATTAACAGCTGTGAAATTTACGACACTGAAACCTACTTTTGTTGTGTTTTTATTATTATTTCAAAGCAAGTAATAACAAAGAAAATTAAGAAACCATCATCTCAAATAACTATATATTATTAGTTGTCCTGTGATACAAGTCAAGCAACGTGGAAACGAAACATTGGATTGCTCCTCTTTAACAATTAAAAAATCTGAATAACACTCCAAAATCTATGCGATTCTTATCAGTGCCCTTGGGGGGAATTATAGTGTTTAAGAGGGATCGGTGCTGAACCACACACTAATAACAAGAAAAACTTTTTAAATTCTTTCTTTCTTTTTTTCCTTTGCTCGAACATTTCTATTTCTTTTAGATATTTGGCGAGTTTTCTCATTGGGCTGTGAAGTTTGACGTTTAATTATCTGATTATGTTTTGCTTCTTTCTTGAACCGTAGATTGTCAATTTTGTTTTTTCCTGTAACATTTGGCCCTTGACCAAGGCTTCTCGCTTTCCGAGTCATTGGGTTTTCTTTTCGTTTCAAAAACTTTTTGAAGCCTTCGTTCTCTGCGGTTTTCATTCTATATCTAATCTTCTGCTCACTGACAGACACTTGGTTTTTATTCAGAGTTTTGTTTCTTTGCTCAGCAGATTTGCCTTTTCTCATCATATTCCCAGATAAGTTATTCTTCTTTGCCATTGGTGCTAAAAGATAGTTAATCATCTTTGTACGACTATTAACAGGAACAGACTTTTTCCCAATCCCATGAATTTCAGAATCCTTACTTGGGGATTCCATTGCTGCTTGACTCTTCAAGGTTCCAACATACAATGCTATTCCTACGATCCCGACCACAACCATGGTACTTCCTAGTATAATAGCTTTCATTCTGAAATCACATATCATATTGTTAGATCATGATGTGGTAACATAACATACAATATATATATATATTGTTAGATCATCATGTGGTAACATAACATACAATATATATATATATATTGTTAGATCATCATGTGGTAACATAACATACAATATATATATATATTGTTAGATCATCATGTGGTAACAAAACCTACATTATAATAATAGACCTCCAAATACTTTATCTCAGAAATCAAGAATTCATCCCAGCCTTTTTACGGAGTCAAAGATCAACCAAATCTGTATCAGTAGTCCAGGGTATAACCAAGTCTGTATCAGTAGTTCAGGGTTCATCCCTGTCTTTGTAAGTAGTCCCAAGTTCAACCAAGTCTGTGTCAGTAAACCTAAGTTCCGCCATGTTTGTGTGAATAGTCCCAAGTTCAACCAAGACTGTGTCAGTAGTCCCGGGTTCAGTCCACTCTGTGTCAGTATACCCGAGGTCAGACCCCCCCCCCCCGTGTCAATAGTCTAGAGCTCAGCCCTCTCTGTTTCAGTAGCCCGAGTTCAGCCTTGATTATATCAGGAGTTCCTAAAACTCAACAAATAGGTACTATAATATATTAAATATAACTAAACAGAACTATAAAATATTAAATATAACTAAACAGAATTATAAGATATTAAACAGAACTATAATGTATTAAATAGAACTAAACAGAACTATAAAATATTAAATAGAGCTAAACAGAACTATAAAACATTAAATAGAGCTAAACAGAACTATAAGATATTAAATAGAACTATAAAATATTAAATAGAACTAAACAGAACTATAAAATATTAAATAGAACTAAACAGAACTATAAGATATTAAATAGAACTATAAAATATTGAATAGCTACTTATAAGCTAAAGTAACTCCCTCTTTATTTTATTTTTGTTATAAGATATTTTCATTAATCGATAGTTTAATTTCTAAAATATTTTTGTATTTATTAAAAATAAAGTAAAGTATTTCTTTAATTGTCTGTCTTTATAGCTGTTATCCTTCAATGTATTTTTTAATAATAAAACATTATCCATAAAAAATTATATTTACAACATACTATTAAAAACCGCTTAAGTTGATATATAATAATACCTTTTAACATGATACACGGAAAAACACTATTGGGTGTGTATATATACCAAGAATGGGAAAATTATGTGCCGACAGCGGAAGTCACGTGACGCTGCTAGCGCTGGTTGCGTGCGTGATGAGTTTCTCGAATGATCGGGGAAGTCCGAGTTTTTCGAGATGCCCTCTTCGTTAGTATATAAGCCTTGCAGAGAAAGCCAGCGGGGATAGATGAATGAAGAGAGAGCAGTAGTTACTTTGAGTTCCGTGTAATTTATGATTCTGTTAGTTTCGAGGTAGTGAGCCATAAAGTTTGTGTTTTGCACTCGTCGAGAGCGAAGTTATCGAGATTGTGAATCGCTGTGATTTATAGCGTGTATTATAGAAGTTGTTAAGTTTAAAGTGACGAGAAACGTACTGATTGTGGAGCTTCTGTGTACTAAAAGTTGTATCAAGGAAGATTGTTTGTTTTTAATTATGCACAAAGCTACACAAGGGCTATCTGTGCTCTGCCCATCACGGGTGTCGAAACCCGGTTTCTAGCTTGGTAAGTCCACAGACATACCGCTGTGCCACTGGAGGGGGGGCATCAAGGAATAATAAACTGTTTTAATCAAGAAAGGACTTATATCGCTGAAGATCCTTGGAAAGATTTTCTACCGGAAACAAACAAACAAGCAGATACGTAACAATTATATTCTCTTCTTTTATCAAAAATAGTCAACCACACTACTTT
>NW_013742997.1:0-3919 GCF_000517525.1 Limulus polyphemus
ACTTTAACTACTTTAGAAGTAAACAAGCAACAAAGTCACTGTCAGATAGCTGTGCAAACTTTAACTCTCTTAAAAGTTAACAAGCAACAAAGTCACTGTCAGATAGCTGTGCGGATTTTAACTCTCTTAGAAGTGAACAAGCAACAAAGTCACTGTCAACTAACTAGCTGTGCAAGCTTTAACTACTTTAGAAGTGAACAAGCAACCAAGTCACTGTTAACTAACTAGCTGTGCAAACGTTAACTACTTAGAAGTGAACAAACAACAAAGTCACTGTCAACTAGCTAGCTGTACAAACTTTAACTATCTTAGAAGTTAACAAGCAACAATGTCGCTATCAAATAGTGTTCTCATTTTAACTCCTTTAGAAGTAAAAAGTCGCAAATATCACTGTTAAATAGCTGTAATCATTTTAATTTCTTTAAAGTAAGGAGGCGCCAATTTAACTGTCAAATAGTTGTGGAGACTTGAATCCCTTAGAAACGAACAGGCAACAGCATTGCTATCATAAATATGTAGAGATTTTAAAACCCTTTAAAAGAAGGTAGGTATCAATATCGCTGTCAGATAGCTGTGCAGACTTAAATCTTTTAAAAGTGAACAGGCACCAACATTTCTTTCAGATAGCCTTTAAATGATTTAGAATTGAAGAGGCGCCAATATCGCTGTCAGATAGATGTGCAAAATTTAACTAATTTAGAAGCAAACAGGAATTAATGTCACTGTCAAATAACTCTGCAGATTTAAATCACTTTGAGGTGTACAGACAATATTATCGCTGTGAAATAGATGTGCAGACTTAAATCACTTAGGGGTGTATAGACAATATTATCGCTGTCAAATAGATGTGTAGATTTAAATCACTTAGAGGGGTACAGTCAACATTATCACTGTCAAATAGATGTGTAGATTTAAATCACTTAGAGGGGTACAGTCAATATTATCGCTGTCAAATAGATGTGTAGATTTAAATCACTTAGAGGGGTACAGTCAACATTATCACTGTCAAATAGATGTGTAGATTTAAATCACTTAGAGATGTACAGTCAACATTATCGCTGTCAAATAGATGTGCAGAACATGACATTGCTGTCTACATTATAGCTGTTGATGCACTGTGATAATGAATATGTCGACAGCTGTGCGTATTTAAATCTTTTACAAATAAATAGGCACCGATATCGCTGTCCAATATATTTGCAGACTAAAAGCTATTATAGGTGAACAGGCAATGATATTGTTGTCAGATTATTTGCAGAATATGACCTACACTCAGCATTATGTTTGTTGATGCTTTGGGCTAATGAGTTTGTCATCATTCACGACGTCATTTTTTGTCCTTAATCTAAATTAATGATTTAGTTATAATTGCAACCCATAGATGTTTGTGTATTTTATAAAAAAATATATACAATAAGTCTGAAAAATGTGTTACTTTTTGTCTTTATATGTTATGATAAAGACTTTTATACTTTGTCTTCATTGTCGGGTTAAAGAAAGCAATGTTATCATGTCGCCCCCCAGTAGCACAGCGGTATGTCTGCGGACTTACAACGCTAGAATCCGGGTTTCGATACGCGTGGTAGATAGAGCACAGATAGCCCATTGTGTAGCTTTGTGCTAAACATCAAAAACAACAACCCGTGGTGGGCAGAGCACAGATAGCCCATTGTATAGCTTTGTGCTTAACTTCAAAACAAACAAACAAGTTATCATGTGAAGCTTCCGAATCATAGTGACATATGTTTACTAAGCAAAAAAATATATACATATTTTGTGTATATACATGTATATATACATTTTTAACTTACTGTTTCTCGAAACGGTGTTTGTCCTATGGAATTCGTTTCACCCCTGAACTGCCTGTTTTCATTTATTTTATAATTTCTAGTATAGACCCTCATTTCAAGCTATATTCTGTGAACTTAATTATCACTATAAAAATGAAATAATGGTATATATATATATACCTATACGTATATACAAGTTAGGAGATTAATAACGTTCTAAACGTGAGCAATCTTTAATACATATATAAACAAACCGTTATTGAGGTAAATGCCATTTCTAGCCACACTGTTGTCGACATGTTCCGAAGTAGGCTGACCTGCAATGACGAACTAGGCTTAGTAGAATAGTTAAAATGGATTATACCGAATTTCCTCGTGGAATGTACTGTATGTTTGAAATGAAAATTTACGAACAGTCTTCTTTTTTGGTAACTTTCTTTAGTTCAAAACCATTAATGAAACTGATTTTTGTTTTCTAAAATCACATTGTCTAGTTTGTTTGTTTGTTTGTTTTTAATTATGCACAAAGCTACACAAGGGCTATCTGTGCTCTGCCCACCACGGGTATCGAAACCCGGTTTCTAGCGTTGTAAGTCCGCAGACATACCGCTGTGCCACTGGGGGGCCACATTGTCTAGAAAATGTCCATAAGAAGCATGAATATTTGAGTTGGTTTAGACTTAATTGTGTCTTACCCCACATCACATCATAAAATAACCAACTTTTCCTGTTTTCATCATTTGTTTCATAATTTCTAAAAAAGATTGATACATTTTTGTTTCTCATACCAAGAGAGTAAACTTATACTGTATATAATCGAGGCCTTGCCTATAAGTTAATAACACAATGAAAATATCTCAGTAACTTTATATCATTACAGGTAAGAATGGCCATCAGTGATTTCTCTATCGTTCTGGCTATCTTAATTATGACAGTAATAGACATGTTCGTTGGATTGAGAACTCCGAAACTAGATGTACCTTCCAGGTTAAAGGTCAGTCTTATGTTCTATTGTGTTCATGCTATTTACGATGATCTAGATTTATTTACGTTGATTTCAGTGTCACATTTTGAGAAAAATGATAAAGAAGTTGTAAGGAAAACCAGAAGTGTACAGTGCTCTATTTATTAAATACTTTAATATTGGAATTTAATTTTATTTTACTGTACAAAAATATTGTACGAGTTAGATCTTGATAATAAGTTACTCAGAATAAAAAGTTAAGTTTATTACCAACCGATGGTATTTTTTATTCCGGTGTAATATTACCATACTTTAGTTACGCTTTATACCTTTGTATGAACGTATTAAAAAAACAAAAATCACACATTTAGCCTACTTGGGAAGGCCGAGGTTGGTTGATACCATGGTTTGGTAAAAATCCCTGGTGGACGTCTCTAGCAGGAGTTCTACCAGCTCTCCTTGCCACTATCCTTATTTTTATGGATCAACAGATTACAGCAGTGATTGTCAACCGGAAGGAAAACAAATTAACGGTAAGTTTTATTGATTGTCAAGAATATGGTAATATAATAGCCTGCATATTTCACTCAGACATTCCTGAAAATTAATTACTTTGTCTCGTTCATGTGATAAAGGATGTAATGAGTCTGAATAGTGGATCGGGTTGCTAGTCAAATTTTATATGTTAACTACAATGACGTATTATTATTAGTTCTTTCTGTTTAGTGTTAGCAAATATAATTAAGGAAGTCTCTTAAATTAAATATGTGTTTTAAAAGATATTTTCATTGTCATTCCACATATGGTAAACCCATGCTTAGTATTACATGACCATCAATAAATCCTGTGTATTACTTACGTATATTTATTTCTTAAAATTTTTAATAGCGGGCAAGGTTTCAAATGCAAAATTAAAATATTATGTTTAAATCAAGAAATAGAGTGAACACATTTTTATTATTCTAGTAGTATCGACAACTTGTTGCCTACCTGTATGCATAAGATAATATTTTAAGGTTGGTGTATCCAATACATTCAAATATACATACCAGTATTTATTCACGGAGTGCTCGGCAGTGAAACTTCCAAGACAGTATACTGTGAAAATGAAGCAGAAAACCCAGCATTGAAAGTTTCAATATACTACACTCTGAAGGTGAAGCGG
>NW_013742998.1:0-3910 GCF_000517525.1 Limulus polyphemus
CTGCCAAATTCTTTCAACATTCGCTTACTAATTTAAAAGTTATAGCATGAAAACTATAACAAGCACAAAATGGTTATGAGGATAGTCCCAAGGACCTAGCCCGGGCTGAAAGAGTTAACAGGTAATGTATTGACATCAAAAATGGTCACTTTTGGAAATGGTATGTTACAGCCCTTTCCAATACAAAATATTCATTCTTTAGATCATAAAGATGTGTTCAGACAAGAGATTTGAGATTTTCAAAATGAGGATATCCCTTGCACTTGCATGAGAAAATGAAGGAATATGGATCATTGCAGGGCCCCAGAACCATCGAGAATGAGACCTGAAACAAGTCTTACTTAAAACAGGTAAAAGTCCACAAATACATAGTTCAGTGACAAAAGTAGTCCACATGTCCTGGACAACAGTATGCTATATAATCAAGATGGATCCCCGCCTGGAAAAGCAACATAAGTCATGTGTACACAAGCTGCTTCCACAACATAACCATTCAACTGTTGCATACCTCAAAAGTTTTACCAAAGGATGCAGAGCTTACAAACTTCTCTACAATCAGCCTGTTCAAACAGATATTTGGAAAAATCCTTCCTACTCATACGCTAGCTAGATTATGAAAAGTATAAAAGGACAAGTGGTTTGCTTTAGACATGACAGCCTTTATGACAAGCTTTTCCAATAGAACCTAAGAGAGAAGGGCTATTACAAGACACATGTTTGTCAAATAGAGCATGACTGGACATGGTAACATGAACTGTAATGACATAGTATGACTAAAATCATTATAAGATATTCAACTCCTGTTTAACTTATGCTATGTTCTTTGTGATACTGACTTTATTAATTATTAACCTTGACAAAGAAAGTAGCTTCTTGCATATAAAGATCAGAACTAATGATAATACAGTAATAGTTATAGCTAAAGTAATATACCATTGTTACTTGTGATGATTTGAATGCATTAATTCATCTGTTGGGTAAACTTGCTGTCAGCAATATTGTCACTTGTAATGCCAATCATTTATCACAAGTTTCAGCCAGCTTAAGAGATTCAAGTTATTCCTAAATTCATGTACTAATCTAACAATACAAAATAAGTCTCATAAAATATCAACATAATGTAAAATGAAAAATAATAAAAACACATACCCTACACATATGTAAACATTTCAACCAATACTCCTAATGAAACTACAAAGGTTGTGTTGTTTTAAAATTGTATATACTTAAAACATTTTGCCTCTATACAAAAAAATGGCACACCATATACAGTGCAATTTTTTTTTATCTCTTTACAAAGTTTTGAATACTTCTCCAGAGACAATAGTTCTATCAACAAGTATAGAATGGAAGCTTTAGAGGTAATGTTTGATTTACAACAACACTAATTATAAGTTCGTAGGAGGAACAGCACTGAAGTTCTTGTTTCAGAGTCATGGATGGCCACAGGTATCCTGACAACTACTTGCCATGGACTATAATGATGACTACCCACAATTGTTTGTGCTTCTTTGTGATTGTGCCAGTAACGCATGTCCTTGTAAGCACAGTGGTTTTTCTATCCAGAACTGTCTAAAACAACTATGAAGCACTTTCACCTTACAAAAGATCAAATAGGTAAACTGATGACAATCATACTGGAAGAGTCTTCAATTGTGACTGAGTCACCAAACACTCAAACAAGAAAGACTTTTGGAAGTTTTATAAGCTTACAATCTCTAAACTGAATACAGTGTCAGTAAATAAGCTAACTGAACCCTTTATTTACCCATCTTTCATTACTGTATGCCCTCAATCGTTTAGCATGTACACAATTTACATTCTTTAAAACCCTAACATGAACTAACATTAAAGAAAGAAAAAGATATAACTTACAAAACAATTAAAAACTCGATTTACTTCATGCACTATTACCCACTTGACAATACCTAGTGACCAATCAAAGCTTCTTAAATGGTTCTGACAATGTAACTTTTAGAGTGGCTTAACATCTGTGATAATTTACTACTACATGTTAAATTTTTCAGAATATTTTTATTATATATATATATATGAATTGTTACATATTTTACTTTCTACATTAAAGCAATATCTCTGCCCTAGTTATTCTTCTGTGGTGTAATAATTTTCTTTTTCTGCTACTAAAATTAAACGTAGTAGCAATATACTAGAAATCTTAATGTAAGAAACTGGTATTTGAACCATAGACTTTTTATCATTTTCCTTAGCAGAATATCACACTTATACTTTTTTACATGTACAATTTATTTTTATTTGGTATAATTATGCCTTTCTCATTTTATCCTACTTAAACCACAACAGATCAAGCATAATTATAACACCCACTTGTAATTTAATATCGTAACTAATATACTCTTGGAGAGCACACTATTCCTTTTAGTTTTAGCGAATTGCTGTCTATAACAAGTGGCACTGAAACCCTGCCATAATATTTCATAGTTAGTTATACGTCTTGGCTGAAGTTGAGACCTTACCAAAATTTCTTTTAACTAAACTATTTGAATGGTGAGAACTCAAGTCACAGGTCTAATACAGTATTTATAACACCACAAGAACAACTTCAGACCAAAATACTAATTAATATTAATTCTTTTTATAACTCTGTACAATATGAAATAATAATGTACTAGAATTTAGTAGAAGTGGTAGCATTACTAACAGTAACATTAGGCCTAAGCCAGAACGACTGTGAATGCATCTTTAGCTTTACCGTTTATGCTTGTATTAAACTTAAAGATTTTATCAGATTCTGTAAGTTACCGATATACAACTGAATTATCTAAAAAACTGTAAAGAAATAAATTTACCTTCACATGTCTAGCAGTTTTTTCAACCAAACCACAGTAATGCTTACTTAATCCCATACCCTAATTTTTTTCCTTTCATCTGTTAGTGTTACTGAAATACTTTCCTTTGACACCAGAGGCTACGTTGTCATTTAATCCATATTTTTGTGCCATATGTTGGATTATTTCAAACGGAGATTAAAGCTCCTTTTTCATTTCAATAACGTGAGATTTTTTGGATCTTCAGAGACACAGATTTATGTACAGTATAATGCTAACGCATGTTACTTTATTCCTAAACTTCAGATTATTTTATGATCTATATTGTAACTTTTGCGAATCTTATTATATTTTAGTTAACAGTGGAGGTTTTGTAGATTTTCTATAAAATTTTGTTTCCTAAAAATATATTTGTAAAGATATGCGTTCTTTTTTTTTCTTTGCTACTGTTCTTGGGATATCATGAAATATTTGTGAGCCTGGCATAACAAAGTGGCTAGCGTGTGAATTCCAAGTTTCAAGATCAGCTCCGCACTTTGGTATGATGGATGTGTTATAAGAGTGACAGTCAATACCATTAGTCTTAAACTTGATGGTAGGTGATGTTGACTAGCTGTCTTACTTCTAGTCTGTCACCTTAATTTCATGGACGACTGGCACAGGAAGCCCTTGTGTAGCTTTGGATTGTATAAAACTTTGTAGTTGCAAATTTGTGAGATGACATGACTTTCTACTATGGTAGATGATTTAAATTTTATAGAGGACTATTTGACGACCTGGGGAGAACATGGGGACCCCATAGAGTGTCATAGGGGGCAAATATGAACGCCAACCCCTTCTAATGAAGATCAATAGAATAATATGAAGGTGGAAAAAAAGAGGTTTCCAGTGTTGACACATAGGGGAACAGATCCGAATTGCGGACCATATATCAGTCCGCAGGATCTCTAAGGATGTGTTACGTCTCCGTTCGTTAGTTAATTTTCCGTATAATTTCTTTCCGAAGAAACTTTAGCGATACAAGTCCTCTTTTAAATAAAACTGGTTTATTCTTTCTAAATACAACTTTTGCAATACACTTAATTTCCACAGTCACGCTATAA
>NW_013742999.1:0-3912 GCF_000517525.1 Limulus polyphemus
GATGTGCATTGTTCTGGTGTATTTACATAAGGTTTTCACTATCTGTCATTAAAAGATGTGTATTGTTGTGGTGTATTTACATAAGGTTTTCACTATCTGTCATTAAAAGATGTGTATTGTTATGGTGTATTTACATAAAGTTTTCACTATCTGTCATTAAAAGATGTGTATTGTTATGGTGTATTTACATAAGGTTTTCACTATCTGTCATTAAAAGATGTGTATTGTTATGGTGTATTTACATAAGGTTTTCACTATCTGTCAATAAAATGATCTTCACTGTTATTCTATATGTACTTTGATACTAAACTACCTGTCTTCAAAGGTTGTCCAGGCCATCAAAGATGACTCAAGAACATTGACTGCTTCATTCGTTTTCTCCCAATGAGCTTCCCAAGCTTCTCTCAGTGATCTCATTTCTTGTCGTATCTTGTCTCTTCCTTCCATACTGAGGTGAAGATAGAGCATGTCTCCTGTTTCAGTAACTCTGTTCAGCAAGGTTAAGCTATGGTCTTTCTTTGCTTGCAAGTCCTTGGATATTAAAAAATAAAACACTTTGTACAAACAATAGTAATGTCTACAGAAAGTAAAATCACTACATCACAGGAAGGTATCAGAATGTTTTCAAATTTCAAACAGAAAAAACATGTTCTACAAAAATATAAAAAACTCTTGATTACCTGGTCTTTCCTGTAAATTTTTAAATCAGAAAATTAATCACTGAGCTAAAACATGGTTGATCTTTCTTTTATTCATTTCTCTCCTTTATCACTGTGGTTAGATGAATATTAACATATAATTTTGTAGATTCTATTTAGTTGAAACTTTTTAAGTTGCTCATGTTTTTCTTGGAAACTCAAATAACAAAATATTAAATTACAACTTTTTAGTCCATCTAGAATCAAACTAAACACTATAAAATTCAAAGCCTTAAATATCGAACAAGCTTTCCCTTAAACACCCTTAAATTAATTGTATCTACCACATCTAAACACAATCCATTCCAAACAACAAGTATCCTGTTAGAAATATATAACTGTCACAGTTGAAGATGACGCACACCCTGCCAAAATTTATATGTATGTCCCCTAGTCTTATTCTTATCACCATTAAATAAGAAAAAAAGATGAAACATCATCACTATCAATTCCTTTAATGATCTTAAACTTCTCAATCAAATCCCCTCTAAAGATGGCAGTACAAAAGAGAGAAGACACTGGAAAGTTAAGCTGTTATAAATTTTTGTATATTATTTAATATTAATATTATCATTTGTGGTAATTTGGATTAAATAACACAATAATAACTGGATTTGGTAAGACTGGTAAATAAAAATAGTAAGATCAAAATTTTAAGTTAAAGCTTAATGGTGTAACATGTACTACAACATTCGATTAGGCTTAGGACATGTTACAGTACTTCAGGTTTTGCTGTAATTTATCTTACTTGTAAATCATAAAATGGGTTAAATACATTGTTGTATTAAACAAATACAACCTAAAGACTAGTTAATTGTCTTTTCATGTTTTAAGGATATCTTGCCTACTTGACTTCAGTTTAAATCCATTAGTTCAAATTCAGTTTATAAATCAGGCTAAATACATTGTATTATTACTATTAATATTAGTATTAAGTAAACATCAAATAAATTAAAGACTAGTTATTTGTCACTTCTATAAAATTAAAGGTAAAATTAATTACTTTATTGTGAACAAAAAGTAGTGATAAAATACTTTAATATATTTGATTCTCAAACATTAAACTTAACAGTGTTGTCAATAGGCTACTTGTATTTATTGTTGGGTATTTATTCCCAGGCTACAAATACAATGGTTAATACTAGTGCAGGAATTATGCACTCACAGTTTGTTAGGTGTGATGGGGAAGTGAGTGGGTTTTATTTGGGAACTCTGGACTGGTATGTACTTTTAAGGAAGCTACTAATGTAAATGTGTAATTTGTACATAGATTTGTAGATTGGAGGCTATCATGATTAGAGTAGAGACAATAGACAAAGAGAAGTGTAGATTGTGGAAAATGGCATCAGGAGGAACTTAAGCTTTTACATGCAAGGGATACATCAGCTAATAATGACTTTCAGGAAGTTAGAAGGAGTACTATTAGGGCTAAAAGTAGTGAATTTAATTGTAATGAACCTATTCTATTGAGAAAAGACTCCAGCCCTTGGCTTCTGCAGATGAGGAACTATTAGAGGGAAAATAAAAGAAGGATATGGATGATAAACTTAAGGAAGTTATAGATATAAGTGATTCCCTGACTTATATAGAATAGTCTCTGAGGTAAATAGGGAGAAAAGAATCAGATTATGCTATCCAGAGGCACAGGTGGAGGATATAAATGACAGAGCAATAGATATAATACAGGAGGCTATCAGAGATGCAGTTTTTGATGTAGGGAAAGGTAGGTCAGAGAAGCTAATTAATAAGTACAAGGGGTTGATAAAGGCATTTAAAGAAAAATGCCATAACATTGTGTTAGGGATACTGCCAAGAATTAGTTGTGGGGATGAAATTTTGAGTAGGTCACTAGGGCTAAATGCTAGGCTTAGGTTAATAAGTAAGGATGAGCAGATAGGCTGGTTGGGCTTGTGGGATCAATTCAATGAGAGAAGGGAGATTTTTGTAATGAATGGTTTACATTTCAATAGGATAGGGGCTGGCTTGTTTGCAAGGACTATTAACTCAGCTGTAAGGAAACTTTTAAACTTGGACTAAAGAGTAATGATTACCAGGATAAACTAAATACAAAAACAATAAGATGTAGAGAAAAGTTTAGCATAGAAAATAAGTACAGAAGTGGATCTAAGGATAGCCGTAATTGTTACTATCGTAATGCTAGAAGTATAAGAACTGGAGGATTGGAGGATTTTGATATAATGGGAATAACTGAAACATGGTTAAATGTACATGATTTATATAACAGATACTTCTTAGAAATACAGGGTTATATGTTATTTAATAGAGATAGAGTACTAAAGAGAGGGGAAGGAATGTCTTTATATATATAAAATGTGAGTTACGTCCTGTTGAAGTTGAAGATATCAAAGACAACAGCAAGGAGATTGAATGCATTTGGGTTTCTATTAGTGGATATAAAGGGAAGAGGCTTTTAGTGGGAATTTGTAACAGACCACCTGATGGTACTGATGAAAATAGTGATAAACTTTACAGTGAGATTAAGATTTCAGCTGTTAATGAGGTCATAATTATGGGTGATTTTATTTTCAGGCATATAGATTGGGAAATGTTAGAATCAAACCATGAAGGAGAAAGGTTTTTGGAAACTGTTCAGGATGATTTCTTCACCAATTGGTCAAGGTACCTACTAGAAACAATGCTATTTCAAATTTATTGTTAACTTTTAATGAAGAAATTGTTGATGAGATGGAAATTGGGGAACATCTGGGTGCAAGTGATCATTGCCCTGTTAGGTTCAATGTTTTGCTGCATATGGAGATAAGAAATAATGATATTTTGGTTACAGATTTCAAAAAACAAATTTTGAAGGGATGCGACAAGAATTATCTGTTGTGAATTGAACAGTTGAGTTATTTAGAGACACTGATCAGATGTGGAAAATTTTTTTAAATATATTTTTAAATATTCAAGGCAAACATATTCCTTACAGAAAGAAAAAAGTAGCTTCAAGTAAAAACTAGGTTGACTCACAAAGAGTTTAAGAGATAAAATTAAAGAAAAGCATCACAAATTTAAGAAATTTAAATTGACTGGTATGACAGGAGATTTGGAAGATTACAGAAGATCAAGAAAGTTGGTGAAACAGGAAATGAGGACATCGAAAATGATGAGAAAAGGTTGGCTAAAAATTTAAGAATTAACAGTAAGGATTTATTTAAATACATTAAGGATAAACAAAATATTAGGATGGGGT
>NW_013743000.1:0-3911 GCF_000517525.1 Limulus polyphemus
CATGTAGATCTATCATTGGTTTAATATAACAATAAATCAGTTCTCGACACTAATTTTCTTTTTTAACACTATCATTTTCACAATAACGATTCTGCAATCTGATCTACATAAAAAGACACGTCTTTTAAGAACGTATTTACATGAAAACATTTTGCAACAAAATCATGAAGAAACATATCATTAATATCTTTAATGGATCCAAATTTAGGTAGGAGTTATCATTGTGAAGCTGTGTCACAATGATAATAAATATAATATATACAATATTGTCCACACACAGATGAATATGGTCCTTACTTTTTGGTTGTAAGTCCTCGTTCGACAATTCTTCTTGATGAATTTTTTTAAGTTAAAATTATGTCCTAATGGATCAAAATATTGTCCATTTTCATCTCGACCAAAGTAGATACAGACCCAGTAGCTACCAGGTATATGACTCGGATCCAGGTTGACGATGTGCAATTGTTTTTTTGCATGATCAGGTAGTTTATCACTGGTAGACACACACCTAAACTTCTTTCACTACACAAATCTTGTGAAACTTTGGAGTAAATTGCTAAAGTGTCCATAACTTCTTAGATATCAGATATGATGTTTTTAGACTGATCATTTTCTAAAATTGGCTGAAATTCTGCATATGCTAGAACACATGTTAGTGTTAGGTAAGGCACTACCAAAACATATTTCAATACATAAATTTCCCTGTTTCACCATGTTAAAGCGAGAATCTCCTGAGATCGGGTGTAAGGTAAAAGACAAAGAGTGTGTATCCTTCCGAGTATTCGTCATATCTTATATAAAATCCTTGATCTCAAAACTTCGTTCATACAGTTCAGAATCAAAATCTGTCTGTAAAGGTCGAGCAGGAATCTGTTTTCTATCCCCATTGATTGCCACGAAATTCATATTGTAATGTTTAAAATTGTAACGATTTTTCTTCCATGATACATTAAATGCAACAAGACGAGTAGGTAGTTGACCTAAAAACGTGTTATCAATAGATGCTTGTAAGTTTCTTTGGGGAATTAAAAAAGATTTGCACACTACATATTTCAAAGTATATTTAGCTGTTCCTTTCTGAAATACTTTAGCATATGCGACAGAACGACTGATGGGCTGATCTTGACGTTTCTAGCGTAGATAGAAACATGTTGTAGTACAATTTTGAATCCCGATTCACAATTTAACATAATACAAAATGAATCTTTAATTCGTATGAGTCGGAGTTTTAAGCTTACACCATTAGGTATGAACTTGTTCTGTAAAAAAGATATCCGAACTTAGACGACTGGTCATGTCGACTGTTCGGCTACCACGTGTATTTATGTATCAGTCATTAAAATCGAGATCGTCAAAGCTACCCACTGTGTCTTTTATCCACATGGATGATGTCAAATGACTTCTCTTAACTTCTCCATTATAACTCAGTAAAGTTTGTATGTAGACCTTATATGTGTAAAGATTGTGAGACGAAGGAATGAGCTCGTCATTCAGGTGAACATCTACTTGAAAAAATAGAGAATTATACAACAGGTTGACAGACACAGAGTTATCTTCATCCTTTTATATGTTGGTCTAAGGCTTGATAATATTTGCCTTTAAATGAAGATATGATTGTGCCAGATCTAAATATTCATCTCCTGATCTAGAAAATTCGACGGGTCCTCTGTCGGTCACTGAAGATAAAATATAATATTCGGTCCAATGACCTTCCTCAATCAATGTTTGTGTGGGAGGGAGAGAAAATAAGTCTAGCTCAGATTTTGTACACTGACATGATTTTTCATGTGGTAGGAGAGTCATGATTAGTTGTCAAAAAAGTCTGGAGTCGATGTTCTTCGTCTCTTGGTTTTAGCTATTCTGAACATGGGACCTTTCTCTTTCTTATTTTTATTAGGCAGAGCATATCGAGCCAGGCTTTGAGCTTCTTGTATTGCTCATCATTTTCCAGCATCAACAAAAGATTTTCCTTGTATGACATCTGATGCTAAATTCAAGTCTGACTGAACAGCTTGTTTCCCTATGGTTGATGATCCTTTTTTTCAGAAATGATGTAGCTGAACGAAACAAATTACTCAAAATGTCTCCAAATCCATGCCACCATTGCCACTGACCACCAGTATAATAAGGTAAACCATTTCCCACTTGGTAATCGTAATAGGCGTCATAGACGACTGGTTCTGGATAGTAAGGAACTTTTATGCTTGTGAAGATGGAGCATTATGATCACTCTTCCTTGTTCAAATGAGTTAGGTCGACCAATGTCATCCTTTACATCGATCTCAACAGTCTGAAAATCTTGTTTAGAAAGAGGTCTGTATTGAGGATTTGTAAATGTTTCAGTGATCATGTCTCTGTTATTACCTTTAATTTAAATGATTCATATCAGCAGTACATACACATCACCAACAATAGTAGGTTCCACAATATCTAAGTAAACATAGAGTGAATAAAATCCATCAAGCAACTTAACAGTATATGGAGTTGGTGGCTCTATTCTCATGTGATTATTATTAAATCCAAGTATCACTGATAGCACAAGATCGAGCGTTATAGAGGTTCCATCATTTACGTTCACACTTACTTTTCAGGTGAACAAATCGTAAATCTTTTTACTATAGAAGCGTTTGTTTTGTTATGTGTAGTAAAGAAGTAAGTATCTTGTTCCTTGAGGTAAATTCTGTTCCAGCATCAGCTTGCAGATTACATGGTTTTTGACCCTGTTTTAGAACCTGTTTGAAAGGTTTTTACAGGTGTTGTGCCTTTCTTATCCTTGAGAGGAACAACCCATGCATATTTAGAAAACACGTTGACACACGTGAGTAAATACTTAAACTGATTGTTATATTTATCTAGGTTAGAGAGATTCACCAAATCAGACTGCTATTGTCTATAATTTTTCAACTGACCTTTTGTTCTGGATTAAATACTGTGTTTGCTGGGGTCAGTTGCACTCAATATTTTTCATTATACTGGGTGACGTAATCTTATTTTGCCTCTGATGTTACACACTGAAAGAGGCAACCAGAACTTTCTTGCTTAATTTAAGACTCTTATCGATATAGTTCTCAAAAGGATCTCTAGATGTAACAGGAAAATGATAAATTCATATATTTTTATTACCTGGTATCCACACTTGACTGTTTTTTTTTTTACTTTTTCAGTAACCTAGGCACTGATGAAAACTCTCTTGTCATTGCAGTGGTTACATGGTGGTGGTGATCTGGATTACACACATGATCCATATAAAGGAAAGGTTAGTTTACCATTACTTTTAAATGGTAAAACTGGATGATAGAGTTTCCTGGGGCTAGAATTTTATATTTTATAAATCCAAAATAATTGTTTGAATTAGAGACATTTGTTGTTATTATGGTATGATGTCCAACTGGATACTCGCAGTATTTGTTTATCCATAGATATAGTGATCTAAAGTCTACGTACTTTCTCCTTTCTCCTTATTTTCTCTATTTTAAAGAATACTCACTTGACATACGAAACATACTATACAAATAAAATTCATAAAACTTCTACAATAAACATACTCTCTTATCCGGCTGAATGTAACTGATGTGATGTAGATTCAAGTCTGTGTCTTTGAAGGAATGGTTTTACTTGTAACTTTTAGAACATAATTAAATTATAGTATTTGCCTCTATCAAATAATGGATACCATGTGCTATAATATCTGACATATGTAACAGTGTTATAATAGCTGTATCTTTAAAATAATGGTTTTACTTGTAACTTTTAGAACATAATTAAATCTACACATTGATGACAGAATCACATGTTGAGACACCCTACAATGAGCTTATCATCCTTTGCCTATACAAAAATTACCCTTCATAACACAGTTCATCTTTGTAAAACGTATTTAATGTTCTTCTTTATAGAAGGAAACAGTAAAC
>NW_013743001.1:0-4114 GCF_000517525.1 Limulus polyphemus
CATATGTCTCAGATCATTTGGTACAAATGTACCTGTTTCCATCACAAGTTTGGGGCAAAGGACCAGCAATGTCACTGGCTACTCTTTCCATTGGTGCGCCAACTTGATATAACTTCATTGGAGCACGTCCCTTATGCTTGAGTCCCCTTTTAGCACAACATGTACTGCAGGTCCTGCACCATTCTTCCACATCTTGCCTCATACCTATCCAGTAAAATCTCTGTCGTAGGTGGCTCAATATCTTCTTAACTTCGAGATGTCCTCCTGTTAAACTATCATGGGATTGACGCAGCACAACTTCCCGTAACTTTATCAGGATAACTGTTTGCCAGGTCGTCACTTTCCCATCTCAGGAGAATAATACCATCTTCAAGCTTCAACTGGTTCCATTGTGTCCAATAGTTCTTTGTCACAGGGCTTAAGCTAGACATCTCCCAAGCAGGGCGCAAAACACTTGCTTTTAGAAAATCAATTATTGGCTTCAAGTCTTGGTCTTTCTCCTGCTCTCCTTTAATAGCTATACCTGGTTCCACTTCACCATCGTCAACTCCTTCAGTCACTTTGACTTCAGCTTGATGACACCTGGTTAGTTCAACCTCTCTTTTAACACTTACCGGAATTTGGCCTTTATTGTTTCCAAACATCATTTTATCGAAATTAACTACACACTTTTTCGGTAGTAAGTAGACCAACCCTAATATGCATTGGTTTTCAGTGTTCACTAAATATACTTTGTGTCTGTCCTTTATGCCCATGAGCTCAATAGTTACCCACACTGGTCCCCACAACCTTGCATAATGTCCTGTCACACCACAGAGCTTCTGTACAGCTTCTGGTACTCCTTTATGATCCAGCACCTTGATACTCACAACGGTTTGCTGAGATGCAGAATCTATGACAAGGTTGCACTTTTGGCTATCCAGCTTTCCAGTCACGTAGACACTATGTGTGCTTAGCATTTTACACCTAGCTGTTGGGACTTTCACTATGGGAGTTGATGGGTGTCCCTCAACACCAACCACTATTGGTTTCTCCGAGGCTGACTTATTGGTAGTATTCTTCTTACACTGGCTCTTCCTATGTCCTTGCTCTCCACAGTTCCAACAACATTTCTGAGTAGCAGCCTTTCCTGCCGTGGCATCTTCCCTGTGTTGAAGTTTCCAGCATTGAGCTTTCTTGTGCCCAGGTTTGTTACAGTGCCAACAAAGTCTCTCAAACTTCTCTGAAAGCTGCCCTTTTCTGGCCTTGAATCCTGATGACTGTACCAACCTTGGTACCTCTGTGCTGGACTTAACGTAAGAGCTCTGGCCATTGCATCCTGCATAATAGAGGGGTGTGCTTGCTTCACTTGTATCTTCAGTTGTGGACTGTCCAAGGCATCTACAAACTGATCCCTCAGCAACAAGTTGAGGAGATCGGGTGGTGCAGTTGGGTAGGCCTTGTGTGCCATGCTTTCCAAATCCTGTGGCAGCTCTTGCAGGGTCTCCCCTTTAGCACAGATTCTCGTCCTAAACCTAGCCCTGTAAACTTCGGACTGATTTTGAGTTCCATACCTGAGTTCTAGAGCAGCTACCAGTGCTCTATAGTTGTGCATGTCATCTGCTGACAACTGCTCGTTGCCAGATATACTGCTTTCTGCTCCTCAGTCCATCCATTCATTTCTGCCAGGAGCTCCAATTGTGCTCTATATGCTTCCCATGGTGCCTTCCCATCGAATTCCCGTGGCTTCCTTCGTATTAGATCACCCCTATTGCTGACACTCATGTGCGGAATGTGACTTCTAACAGGACTGAAGATGTCTGCATTAGGGTTTAGATGCGGGGACTGGAAGGGCTTCTTATTGTCTGAGGCTGATTAGGTCCATGGCTAATATATCCTCCTTGTGTAAAAGACAGTAAATCATCCTTTAATGTATTTAATTCACTTTGAAGTTTACTAAGCTTTTCCATTTGTACTTCTTGTTTCCTTTCTTGTTCCAGTTGCCACTGATGTAATCTCTCTTTTTGTTTATTTTCTCGTTCTTCTTGCTTCTTTTCTTTTCCTCCAACAGCTGTTGTAATCTCTCTTCTTGTTTCTTTTCTTTTTCCTCCAACAACTGCTGTAATCTCTCGTTTATTTTGCTGTTCTAGCTGCCACTGTTGCAGGTTTTCTTGCAACTGCTGTAATCTCTCTTCTTGTTTCTTTTCTCTTTCTTGTTTTTTCCTTTTTCCTCCAACCACTGCTGTAATTTCTGTTCTTGTTTTTTCTTTTTCCTCCAACAACTGCTGTAATCTCTCTTTTTGTTTATTTTGCTGTTCGAGCTGCCACTGTTGCAGGTTTTCTTGCAACTGCTGTTGTCTCTCTTCTTGTTTCTTTTCTCGTTCTTCTTGATTCTTTTGCTGTTCTTGTATTGCTGCCATCAAATCTGCTAAGCTTTAGTTTGATTTGCCACTTCTCGTTCCTATCTTTTTTTTTTCTGTCCCACTCTCTGACACCAATTTGTTATGTATCTGCTTGTTTGTTAATTTCCGGTATACATTATTTCCGAGACACTTCAGCGATACAAGTGCTTTCTTGATTAAAAATAGTTTATTCTTTCTCGATATTTCATGATCCTTGGAGAAACTCCAGCGCACATGCTCCCAGTGTCGCGTGACTTCCGCTGTCGTAACAGTACTGGATAAATTCCTGAATTAGGATCACATACTGCGATGGGTCCCTCTATACACCATAACATTTCTTCTGTTAGTTCTAAATACGTATACTGATAATTAGAAACAGCGATATACGGTTTTTCATTCTCTATAGTTAAAGCTACAGAATGTTTTAGTGCTAATGGTAATGCTAATGGTACAGTTCTTCTGTATAGCTTAAATATTCTATCGGTTGCTTTTAAGAGTATCTCTATAAATATTCAGTTAAGGTATCCCTTACTGGGTCTGTCTTTACATCAGCCCATGTATAATACATGTAAATCTGATAACTGTATGTGGGGATCACAAACTATAAGTGTGGGCGTAATCTTCTTTCAATTTTATCTAACCCTCTTTCTAACTTGTTCAGAGGCAGAAAGTGTGAACTTAACTTTCTGCCTGCAGTCACGTAAAGTGCTTGTACTAACTTAGCTACTTCCTACAGAAAATGATAATTGTGGTAAATTATTATGAATCCTAGCATTGTAAATTAACATCTCAGCTCCTACTCTGTGAAGTTCAGTTTGTTTTACCCTAGCATGTATTAATGCATTAGTAATATTTACTAATACTCTAGATACTTTTCTGATCTCTTGTTCATGAAATTCAATTGTCTGATTTAGTGAATTCATTATAGTCACCTGTTCACCTGTCAAATGAACCCTATCGCCCCGGGTACCCTTTACTGCCATGACACAAGGTTTTAGTGTTTATATATATTCAAAATTTTATTAAACTACTTTCTGTTATATCAATTAGAATGGTATAAAATCTTAGATAATAATCCATGTTTTAATAGTATACAAGTTTTAAGTTCTCAATTCTACAAGGCAATATTTAAAAAAATCCTGAATTTCCACTAGTGTGACCCAAGTGACACATCTTGTCTTAGCATGTCATCATCCCTATTTTTCCACCCACCCCCCGAAAAAGTACGAAATTACAGGTAAAATATTCTCTATAAAATCGTTTTTGCTCAAACAAACTATAATTTTTATAGCCTTCGATTTTGGTTTCTTACAGAGCTATTGAATAGAAAATCAGACCCCTCCTGCCACATTCACCTGTCACATCCTTTCTTTCACAATTGGTTGATAGTCCTCTCTTACGTTTTATTATATATTACTTATAACCAATAGAAAGTCAAGGTTTTCATCTATCAAATGACGTATTGTATTACATTGTATTCTGAACAGTATATCGTCAATGCCACCCACAGTACAAGATTCGTTCGGTGTGAAAATTAACAATCAGCTTGAATGGATTTTTAACAGCTCCTGTAGTATAGTTAGAAATCCAGGAAAATTTTGAGAGGTAAATGAATTTGTCAGCTTCTTGCATGTTATTAGTCTATATTCTTTGGTGCATTATTTATTTAAACAAAAATTATTAAGTGCATTATTAAGTGTATATAAAATTTGGGTTAACTCTGGTCTAAAACC
>NW_013743002.1:0-2477 GCF_000517525.1 Limulus polyphemus
CAGTGTGGTTACAGGTCAAAATATAGCATTTCTAAACATGATGTGATATGAATATCCTATCGGTGGTGAACGGAATGTAAACAAGGCCTTAATCTGAGGGTCAATATTATGTTGGTTGTTACACTATAGATACACATCTGACAAACCCTATAGGAAATATATTCGTAAAGAATCAACGTGGAGACCAATCTATCATTTGATTCACCACTTTTCACGGACTTACACCGGTTTCAGGGAATTCCATCCTTCATCAGTAACCATTGACAAAGTCAAATCGAAAGAATAAGACACATTCTTCAATTTCCCATATAAATACAGGATCATTGTGTGAATAAAAGACATCTCAAAAAACCATAGACATAGTCATGATTTCACACATCTTAGAGTTGACATGGATGTAAGTAATCAGCTCAAAGTCTCTTACTCAACAAACACATGGGCGTCCACTGTGATAGAAACAAACGCTCGCAATTAAACTTTTCATTTTCGAGACCGACTGTTTAAGCAGTTACTAAATGTAACCCACCATATTACATGGGTTTTGTTACCCAGTCGTCATTATTTCTAGAAGTTTAAGCAGTTACTAAATGTAACCCACCATATGACATGGGTGTTGTTACCAAGTTGTCACTATTTCTACAAGTACAACATACACATCTCGCATGTGTTAAAACACATTCGTTCTTCGGGATTAAAATATCGTAACATAGAGATTACCCAAGTGGTGTTTATTTGTTTGTTATGGATTTCCCGCAAAGCTACACGAGGGTTATCTGCGCTAGCCGTCTCTAATTTAGCAATGTAAGACTAGAGGAAAGGCAGCTAATCATCACCACCCACCGCCAACTCTTGGGCTACTCTTTTATCAACGAATAGTGGGGTTGACTAATGCCCCAAAGGCTGAAAGGGCAAGCATGTTTGATGTGACGGGGGTTCGAACCCGCGACCCGCAGATTGCAAGTCGAGCGCCCTAACCACCTGGCCATGCCGGGGCCCGAAGTGGTGATTTAGTACAATTCAATCACGGGTTCTAATTTTCTTGTCCGTTCATTTATGGGATTATGTTCGTCTAATTAGTTTGTTATATAAAATTAGTTTAATTAATTTATAACTTACTTTTTAATTCTCATCCATATATTTTACGTACTATTGATCAGAAGTTTCCAAACCAGTTATTTTTTTGTGATCAACCAATATTGATAATTAACCCAGGAAGTATGTTGGTATAGAAATGTTTGTAATTAGCTTTTACCACACGTTTGTGGTCGCATCGTACCGTAATATTTTTATTGATATATTTAGAACACACTCACAGATTACAAACACATATCGCCCAAAAGTTTTGACAGCCAACATCTATAGGTTATTAATAAGGAGAACAGACACCAATCTACCGCCATCTGGTTGTCAAATATTCACTTTAACCTTCTGTAGACAAACGATATATCTTCTGCCATTTCTTTGTAGATATCAACGTCAGATATTCACCTTTACCTTCTGTGGACAAACAATATAAACACATATTTTCTGCCATTTCTTTATAGACATGGATGTTAAATATTCACCTTTACCTTCTGTGAACAAACAATATAAACACATATCTTCTGCCATTTCTTTATAGACATGGATGTCAAATATTCACTTTTACCTTCTGTGGACAAACAATATAAACACATATCTTCTGCCATTTCTTTGTAGATATAAACGTCAGATATTCACTTTTACCTTCTGTGCACAAACAATATAAACACACATCTTCTGCCATTTTGTTGTAGACATGGATGTCAAATATTCACCTTTACCTTCTGTGGACAAACAATACAAATACATATCTTCTGCCATTTTGTTGTAGACATGGATGTCAAATATTCACCTTTACCTTCTGTGGACAAACAATATAAGCACATATCTTCTGTCATTTCTTTGTAGATATAAACGTCAGATATTCACTTTTACCTTCTGTGTACAAACAGTATAAGCACATATCTTCTTTCATTTCTTTGTTGACATGTGTATCAGGTATTCACATTTACCTTCTGTGGACAAACAACAGAAACACTTAGTAGTAATAGTTGTGTCATAAAATATCACTATGAAGATGTAGCTCAACAAAGGTGGGACTTTTTTTTGCCAGCGCGAGTTTACATAAGAGTACATTTTTATGTACAAATGTGAAATTGTATAAGCGCGAATTGTCATTAGCGCGACTTGGCATTAACCTCAACTGTGACAATTAAAAGAAAAGGCATAAGAGTAAATTTGTATAAGCGCAATTGTTACAAGTGCGAGTTGAGATTATGCAAACACCCACACTTGTGCGGTTTCGTCGAAACATAACACCCATTCAGACGACCCCTTACTAGACAGGGAAGTCAGTAATTAACTTTCACCTTCCGTAGATACAAATATAGCCACCCATTCAGACGACCCCCTTACTAGACAGGGATGTCAGTAATTAACTTTCACCTTCCGTAGAT
>NW_013743003.1:0-2134 GCF_000517525.1 Limulus polyphemus
TTCCCCAATCTCCACCATTTCCGTATTAGAAATTAATAATATATCCAAAATAGCACTGTTCTTAGTAAATTACCTGACCAATCAGTAAAGAAAATCCTCTTGAAACTTGTCTCCCTTAAGATTTCACTCTAACACTTCCCAATCTACATGCATACAATTAAAATCTCCTATAATTATAACAGCTTAAATGTTAGTCTCACTGTAAAGTTTATTATTAATTTCATCACTTTCATCTGGTGTCTGTAAAAAATTCCATAAAGAGTTATGTTGTACATCTAATTTGAAATACTGCTAAGAATCCATAGACGCATACAAATGAAAATCCCAGTTCCAGGAGTAGAAGCCCAAGCTATGTTAAGCAGATACAACACAAACAGAGGGATCTTAATGAGCAGCTACTGAGTTAGTAACTAAGAAATAAGGTATACAAATTAACCATTATATAAAGCTCCTATAGCCTTTAAAAAGGACTATCCAGCTCTTTCTGAATGAAAAAATCCTATCAACAGTATCTGCTCTACCTTCCAGAATATTAGTATCAATCATAGATTTACAAGAAGCTATCAATGTTTAACAAAATCCCCAAACACTTTTGACATACCCCATTTATCACCTCCTTTTGCTTTCTTATGCAAAATTAATTTTCTATTTACATGCACCTCTTAATTTAGACGAATCCAATTTATTACTACAATTTTAAATTACAAATAGTATGGATTCAAACACTGTTTAAAAAATTCAATATTTTTTTAACACTAAAAACATCAATATTCTCAGAAGACATACATATTTACAGCCATTTACAGTTTTGACAAAAATGTCAGTCAATTTCTTACATCAAGATATCTAACAAAATGTTAAAGGCAGTCTAGTCCAACTAGTTACTATCACTTGTTAGATTAGTAAAACCTAACTTACCTGAGGTTTTTGCTCACACTGTGCTAGTACTATATAGTTTATCTTACAAGTTACAGTACTATTACTAGTAGAGCTAATCATTATCAATATTGAATTTTGCTTATTAACTGCTCATCAGTGGTGACTGCGCAAGGATAACCTGGACGAACTTGAACGTCCAGATGGTCCCTTGTTGTTCACATGATATTAATTTCTTTAAGCTACTTGCCTACACTGTCACATGATACATCACTATAGTCTATAGATAGTATAGTATCTCATTATATTTATATATATCACAATCAATTCTAATTTCTGAATGAATAAGGCTTACCCCTTAAACGTACATCAATGTCGTACTTAAGTAACTTTGGTTTAATTTTACATATATTACCTGTAATTGTAATTCGTAAAGTATTTAGTTAGGACACTCAGACATAACTTTAGTTTTAACGGTTTGACTCATTGAACCTCTGACTCGTCTGCATTCATGATTCAATTTCAAAGTCCAATGGGCTTAAGTTGTTTAATATAATTTTTAAGATACATATATATGTATAATATAAAAGAAAGTATTTCAATACCTTGGACTTTTGATTTTTCAACTAATAAATAATAATATATTTAAAGCCTAACACAGAAAAACAAACTATTTCCATCAAGAAATCGTATCATCATTCATTTTTAACCTTAGCTGCTAGTCTCGTAAGACCGTACACGAGATGGGTGTTTGCTTGAAGTAAGTGCCCTCTACCACAGTTTTACATAAGTAGGATGGGTGTTTATGGTAATATCACTATAGTCAATGTACTTTCAAGCTTAAATTCACCTTTACATAATTTACAAAAAGAAAAGAAAAATCCAGACCTGATTAAGTATTTAACGTCCTAGCGTTTGCTAGACTCGCATTCTTATAGTATATAAGCCGGCAAATAAAGTAACGGCAACATTTGAATTGCAGACTGGCAGAGATAGAGACGGACAATTAAGTCAAGCGCGGCAGTTGTACTTTTCTACCATCCCATCGGACTGTGGGTGAAGTGGCGTCGTCCTGGTCTTTTGGATACCAAACAACTTGCAGCATTCATGGAACACAGCTGATTCGAAGTTACGGCCTTGATCTGAATGCAGTTCATATGGCATACCAAATCTAAAGAAGAAATCACTAATAACCGAAGCTACAGTTGTAGCTTCCTGATTTGGTTGAGCTATCTTGAGCCCAGGTTTATTACAGTGC
>NW_013743004.1:0-3894 GCF_000517525.1 Limulus polyphemus
GTACCGTACCACTATCGTATTGTTGTGTGTGTGTGTGTGTGTGTGTGTGTGTGTGTGTGTGTGTGTGTGTCAATATATATCTATATATAAGAGAAAGAGGTACATGTCACATTTTGGACTGAATTAGAACTACCTGGACTCGGAATGTACTGCAGTAGCATTGTGCCAATTGCAATGGAGTTTAAACATTCTTTAATATTTAAAAATGTTTGAGCATGATTTTAAAATTATTCATTGGTTATACTTATGACAAAAATATAACTACTGATTAATGCAAAAAGTGACTGAATGTGCTCTTGAGATCTTACTTTCTTGTAGTGTATATTTGATGTCTGTAGAAAAGTTTTTAAATTTTAAGTTTTTATCTTTAAACATACTAAATCTGGTTGAGATCATGTACTAACTTCAACCTGATGTGTTACTATATGTAGCAGTCCAGTCAAGGAATGCATCTATCTACTGTTTCATGGGATAGTTGTATTTTATCCTAATTTACCTTGTGTACAGAGAATTGTTTTGTGACTGTCATTTGGCACAGAGACTTCCACATACCGGTGTCAGAAGCAGAGAAAAAGTGCTTGGTAAACATAGTTTTGGCTCCTTCAAATCAGATTTCTCCTTGCCTCCAAGGAGAAAATTTTTGTTTATGCTTTGAAGGAGCCAAAACATGTTGTTTGTCTTATTTGCATTTTAAACATTCTTTAATCTGCTGATACTATGCCACTCAATTATTAAATTTCTGTAGTCCTATCACTCAATGATCAGCTGTATTTTTCAATTATTATTATTTTTACTTTAAAATAAAGCAATCTGCTTTCACTGGGAATTATTACTATTACTATTATGACTATAAACCAATCACTACACCTGTTCTTTGACGTATCAAGTCTTTGAATCTCTATTAAATGTGAAGATTGGATATCTGTGTGCTTAGTTTATCTTTGAATTACCACATTCTTTAGGCCATTCAGTGACTGCGAAGATAGCAAACAAATGTGAAAGGTTAACACAAAACTGAATGTGCTTTTTAGGCTATTCATCAATTAAGGAATGGAATACAAAAACTACCTGATCTTGCTCTTTAGTCTATTCAATGTACACTGAAATAAACAACAATTTTGACTACATTTAGTAAAGCAAATGAGTATGAATTACAAAATGTTTGACAGTGGAAATTGATATAGGAAAAAAGCTGATTCTATTTATTACTGTACCACCAAACAAGCAGTCCTAAGTTTTGTTCGGCACTTTTCTTTTTTAACCATGAAAAATATTTATATTTCGTTTATATAGTTTGAAAAAGCTAGGAAATAGAGTTTTTAAAATAAATAAAAGAAGAAATATTATTTCAGCTGTAACTTGTGCTATAATCCTTGAGAATTCTCACTGAGAAACCTTGAGCAGTTTTGGAATCCAAACTGTAATTAAAGTTATAATTTTCCTGTACTGAAAATATATTTCTGATAGGTACTTCCCTCCACTCACAAGATTAGCTATTCTCATTCATTACTGCCCCCCTATATGTGAACTTTTTATTTAGGCATGCCACAAGCCTTCTGTCCCCCTTATTGGAATCAAGTGATTCCAACATGTCTCTCATCTAAATCATCACAGGTCACCTCTCCACCAATAGGAGCATAGTACAATCACATGATGCATGTGACTCCCTCTATGCACTCTAGCAAACTATCACTTTGAAGTTTGGCAGAAAACAAAAGCACCGGAAGTGTGTGGGAAGATAGGGTGGGAAGTAGTAGCGGAGAGAAATACCTATTAGAAATACATTTTCAGTATAGGAAAATTATAACTTCCGATACGGTACTTCCCTCCACTCACAAGATTAGCTAGAATCCCACATTGATTAGGAGGAGGGATCGGTGTGAGGGAAAAACAGACATACCCCCCCAAAGAGAGAAACCACACCACTTCTGAGCCAAGTATACTCTTCACCCATGTGTGGAATGCGTAAGATATTAGAGCGGAAAATGAGAGGAGCACATCCAAGTGGGAGAGAATGTGGTAGGAAAGTGATCCTAACCAGAGAAAGATATTGTAACTCAATCCTACAATGAGAAAAGTGGGTAAACAAGGATGCTATCCTGGATGTAGAGTGGCTAAGGTGTGGCGGACTGTACTTGGTAAGTCAACTACATCCAAAACCTTCTCGCAGGGTACTGACATCCGCGTGCGGGTAGGATGCGGACCATACTGTCTTCACCTCAAACCCAAGAACCAGGGAAGTGAGAAACATTCTGATTTCCTGGTATGACACAAGGATTAGGTCTGAGCTATCAATCCGGGAGCAACGTCACTACCGGAAACAGTGCAATGGGTGACTACAAAACCCAATTTTGAAAATCATACCATACCAATTTATTCAATTAAAACATGGCATGGATGGACAGCTATCCCCTTCTGCTTTACCCATGCAGTCCATGGGTGGTACAGTCTGAAATGGGCATGTTTATGAAGCAAAAACATCGTGAGGTTATTCACCTTCAAGTGATTTTGTGGAACACCCCATCTCACCAGTGAGAATTGCAAAGCCATGGAAGAGAGAGCAATTCAGCATGGATGTACAGTGCAGATTTCAATTGAAGGATACCTGGTCAGGCACCACTCGTCACAAGCGGGATCCAAACAGTGAATAATGAAGCAAGGGCCCCTGAAAGAAAAGAAATAATGAATAGATATTTATCTAGTATGAAGTATGAAAAACAGTTACAGGTGGTAGAGGAAAACCCAACAAGGAAGAAACAGTGATATGGTGAAGATAAGGGGAGACGAATGTATTAAGTTTAGTCCTCAGACCCAAATGTAGGAGTTCCCCCAATGGCTGATGAAGACAAGATGCCAGGGAAAAGGTAAAAATGTCAAATCTGAAGAGAAGACACCTGGAAAAAAGTCTGGGAAGAAGACAATAAAGGGGAGTAATCCAATGGCATGAAAAGTCAAACAATATTGGTGAGGACAGAAGGAGAAAGATATAGACTCGAGGAAAACTGGCTAGGAATAAAGTGGTGGGAATGGGCACCACGAAAAGAAGCTGCATGGGCAATAGAACAATGAAGGGCACAGACTATACATAGGAGTCTGTCAGTATTTAAAATCTGATCTTTGCCAATTGTTAAAATAAAAAGGCTATTAGTTATATTTCTTGATAATATAAATACATACTATGTTGTTGTTGGGCTTGCGATTCTTCTACAGTAGGTGTATGTGACTTGTTAGTGGTAAATTCATTGATGAATAAACAGCACACACTTCACTTGTTTTCAAAATAATATATACATTCAGAACAAGTTAACATATGTACAATAAATTCTTCAACCCTATAGATATTATAGACATATCATAAATACTATATATGAACTATTTTCTCTATTTCTATCACACTAGTATTCTCTGTGATTCACTTACAACTGTGGCATGAGTTACCTTAATCGTTTGGTCTTCTTTCTTTTGAAGATCCTCTGCTCCTTTTGTCAAAGTGCACTCGGGCTGATTCAATTATTTTAGAAACACGCTTTGACAGAATAAATGTTTTTTTCTTATCTTCTTTTCTACTGTTAGTTTCACTCTAACATATTAAACATTAGGCCTATGTCAATCATTAGGACTATCACTCCTACAGTAGTTAACTTCACTCCAACTTTATTCTCTTTTGTCATTATCTGTTGGCTTCTGTCTGTTTGCTGCTTCCCGCTCATCTCACGCTATTTATATCTTTATCACTTAATCGTCTATCTGCCTTCTATATTCTTGACATCAATGAATTATTAACAAAACTTGCTACAATCGTCTGCTTTTAACTCTTATTATAACAAAAACTAAACAATAATTTATATCATGACATAAACCCCTCTTCAAGATGAAACTATTTAAATTTTTTTA
>NW_013743005.1:0-5351 GCF_000517525.1 Limulus polyphemus
GATGACCTAAGAAGGTCGAAACGTTGTTTTTATACTTTATTTTAATTGAAGTTTTTAATACCCATACCAACCGTCTCTGCTATACATTTTTACTTCAAGTGGGTTTCTCGTCATCATTAAGAAACCCTATAACCCTAGCGCTTTCGAAAGGTGGACCTTTCTTCTTCAGGGGCAAACTAGTTTATCAATAATACAAATAAAAATATCTGCTTGTTTTTCCTTTCTTATTGACGTTTAATGTTTATTTGTTTGTCAAGTACAAAACTGCAGATTGGGATATATATACTATTCCCACTGAATGGGTCGAGCCCAGAATTTTATCATTAGAAGATTTCAAGCTAATTACCGAAATTCCAGAGGGGATTTAACATTAATAATATTGATAAGAGTATAATTAGTAGGGGAGAGGGCTGGTTCTATGGTAGATGTCTAGATTTTGGAGCTGGCGAGCCGGTTTTGGATCAATGCGATAACACAAAATATTGTCTGAATTTTAAGTTGTGTGTGTGTTATAAGCGTGACAGACAGTCCCTTAGCGTGCATAGTGGGTGGTAGGGTGATTCTGACTGACTACCTTCCCGCTTGTCAGTAACTCAGAAATAGATTTATCATAAATGCAAAAAATTCAAGAATTATAAAGTGCGAGGAAGTGCATTTGGGTTATCTTAAGTTGAATCACACATTTAATGTCCCCCACCCCCAGTAGCACAGCGGTATGTCTGCGAACTTACAACGCTAGAAACCGGGTTTCGATACCCGTGGTGGGCAGAGCACAGATAGTCCTTTGTGTAGCATTGTGTTAAATTACAAACAAACACACATTTAATATAGATGGGAAGTCACTGAATATCGTGATTGAAGAGCAGGGTCTTGGCATATTGATGGTTAAGTCACTCAAATCATCGAAGGAGTGCTCTGTTGCTAGTAGTAAAGCCAATAGAATGTTATGGTGTATTTATAAACAAATTGATTGTAAGTCAATAGAGTTACTTATCTCTCTATACAACTCAATAGATAGTCATCATTTGTAACACTGTGTACAGTTTTCTCTCCTTATCTGAGAAAGGATATTGACTTACTGTAGAGTGTCCACAAGAAATTTATTAAGCTACTAGAATGGCTGTCTTACTGGGATAGGTTAACATATTGTTGCGTCATCGCCCTACTAGTAAATACTAGAGCATTCGCCAAAGTACATGATAATTCTAGAAACGTTGCGTCACTGTAGTCATGTGACTTAGGCTGGTATATATATAAGAGGGGAAAACGTGACGCGGAAGGGAAGGTAATGTGTGTATAGACAGTGAGTAATTGAACTGCAGTCACAGGGTATCGTTGAAGTTAACGTTCGTTCGCTCGTGATACTGTTTGTTTTAGCGCGAGTATTGAGATTAAGTGTATCGCAGAGTTATATTCGGAAAGAATAAACCAGTTTTATTAAGTAAAGACTTGTGTCGTTAAAATTTCGTCGGAACGAAGTTACGGAAAAATTAATTAACAAGCGGAGACGTAACAATATAACTAAGTTAGATCTAATAATAATAATTTAGATAAGATAATAAGAATCTTTATAAAAAAAAACACTTACCTGCTGGCAAATGATTCATCAGAGATCTAGTCCGCCTAGCCTGCTAGTAAAGTTGCGTTGTAAACACGCGTACTTGTAAGTTGTAACGTTATTTTTAGGCCTATACATACGATTGTTAACAACCGATTCGTGGAGGTCATTAAATTCTAAGAACAGGTTCGCACGAACCGGCTGAATTCCACCACTGGCTATAAACCTTTCATAACTTAGGGAAAAAATACATCTTCACCGGCTGTATATATTTCAAAATTTCGGTATGACTCAGACGTCCCACGTGAACAGGATGTGCCCACATTTGTCTTGCGTTAATCCTATTAAGCTGCGCACGATAGGATACCAGCCAAAATTAGGTCTTGATCCAGAATAGCCTTGTTGTCCGTACTTCGAACTTATCAGTTATCCTATTAAAATTTAATAGCTATTTAAAATTTAATCAAAAAAGACCTTAGGTGTGAAAAAAATGGTGCGGACAAAAAAGATTCAGTGTGCGACTTAAAGAAATGAAATCAAAATTGGCGGCCAAACTGGTAGCTACATTTAAAACATTGATAAGAACTTTACAGCAAATATTCATTCATTAGTTAGCTAGGCCGTGTATTTTGTTTTACTCACCACCACATTCTAAATTACGAAGAAACAACAATAGGGAATCCTCAATAGCCGCGCACTTGAAATTATTTTAGGCTGGATTAGAGTAAATTAATCATGAGACCTTTGTTTCCCTTTTTATTAGCTATATTTTTGTATTTTTTGCGCCAGCAATACCATCGTGGGGCGCGCGTATACCCGATTCGATGTTATTAGTCATCATGATCTCTACAGGCCTACCCTCAAATTGAAATTCTTTTAAGCAGGATTAGAATAAATTAACCTATGAGACCTTGGGGATGGCCCAATCCATCAATCGAAAGGGTTTGACCTCCAGAATCGAAAACTGTAATTAGATCTCAAATCGGTCAAGAGAAAACGGAGCTATGAACTAAAAGTTTGAACTTGGAAAAAAAAAAAACTCGTAGTCGTTCCATGAGCCGCTTATCCGCGGGTAAAATAGGGAGAAATTCAATCAAAATTGGAGATTTTATATCTCGTGTATTTCTTAATGGATTGCCTTGGAATTTGGTACGTAAAATAATGGTCCAGTAGAGCACACCCACTGAAAATATGTGATAGCTTGGATTACCACAGTCCGAACTACAGAAAGTGAAAAATTGCTAAACTATCACTTCTGTTAATAACACACAGTGTGTCCTGCAGGTTGTTTCTGTGTGTCTTGATAAAGAGAAACCAGCCTAAAACAAACAATATTTGTCTTAGTTGAAATAAAAGTATCAAAGTTAAAAACTGTCTCCATAGGCTCTATTCTTTTGATCGAGTTTGAATGAATATAAATTATCAGGACCTCCTATTACTGTGCTCTTAATTCACTTACCTCTGGGCTCAGTCTTACCTGAGAATACCATCGTAGATCACAAGCTGAATCTAGCATAATATCCAACGATTCAAGTAAACTTTGTACACACACACATAGCATTGCAAATAAAGTTTAATTGAAAATCATATCTAGTGTTTCATATAAAACTATATGAAAACATATACGTAGTTTTAGATATAACGTTTTATTGAATCTTTTCTATAATTCAGGCTTTTAAAAATCATTTCTAACGTTTTATTTAACATTGCATTAAACAACGCACAGTTTCTTATCTTACGTTGTATATAACATTAAGCCTATTCTTGTATTTATTTTGTTTGTATTATTTGCAACATTGCATAAGTTAATATTTAACGATATATCATATCAGACGGTACATAAAATAAATAATAAATAGAAATGGAGCTCTACTAAACTTCATTCATTAATTATGATATCTTTATCTGAATGTTGATATCGAACTTAAAGAGGAATCCACAACTGTACCTAGCCTGATATCTATTGATGTATTCATGTGTATTTATTTTGTTTTATATATTTCAATTCTAAACTACAGGTAAAAAGAAAGAACATTGTAGCTAACAGTCATATCTTTGTCTAACTTTATATCAAGAGTTATATCAAAGAATGTGTCTCAGTTGTATATAACTTAGCGTAAACTATTGTATAAAGGTTGTATTTTATTTCGAATCTAGTGTTGTAACTATATGATTTAATTATACGTTAGACCATTTTTTGTGTCTGTTGATGTAATTAGCATTGTCTCTAATGTTTCATCTAATATTTTAACTACAGTTGTGCCCATAATGTTGTATTGAACTTTGCATTCATTGTAGTATTGAAGTATGTCGTCTAAGACATACCTTTGTGGGTCCGCGGTAAGTTTGCGGACAGCTAAAATTAAGGTTCGATTCCCCGCGAAAGACAGAACGTAGATAGTCCATTGTATGGCTTTGCATTAAAAACAGCAACAGCAATAATATCAGGCGAAATATTCATCACATAGTAAATATAGAAGCTGTACAGGGACGTCTCCATCTTTCTTAGCTGGAAGGGGCAATATAACAGAAATATCCCTAGGGGTCAGGTTGATAGTAATTAATTGGACTGAAACTAATGAAAAAGCCTCTGATTTAAAAACAACAACAACAGTTAAACATGAAAAAGCTACACAAATATATATACAAATACTTAACGATTTAGAGCTACTACTCTTACATGGTGTTTTTCACACCAAAAAGAAGCACATTTATATAGGATTACAACAGGAAATTTAGCTCGTTTAATTATACATACGGTTTTCTAATAAAAAAAATAACTGTAAGACTAAAAGTGATAACCAGCTTTTGGAAGGAACTATCTCACATTGTATCTAACATCGAATTTTACATTGTATCAAATTTCGTTTCTAACGTTTATCTTACATCGAATCTATTACATAGATTACATCTATTACTATATTACATAGTCAACATTTCCAAAGTAGTATCTAACAAAGTAAATCATTTCCAATCTCGATAATACTCTGCCATATAGTTTTAGTTTATTCTGAATTTTATAGTTCCTTTTAAAATTTGAATGTAACGTTGCACCTAATTTAGTATCTAACGATGTATTTACTTTTTAATCTAATATTTATTTACTTAAAATCTAACTTTGTATCTACCGGAGATGAGGCGAATACTGGAGATCAGGAATCGAACACAAATATGAATATTTAATATCTAAATCAATACGAATATAGGTAAAATACTAAGTATTCGAATACAAATACATAAGAATATATATATTCATGAACACATTTATGAATACTTTGTCAGGTAATATGCAATAATGATCGAACAGCAGACGATAAGATTTCAATACTTTAATTTTATGAAACAAACAGAATTCGAACAAATGATAACATTTTAGTATTTTTATTCTTCAAAATCCAATAACAAAGTTTAGGAATGAAAATATATTTTTATAGGAGACTTATGGATATTAGGTCGTCAAGAAATTAATGTCGCGTTTTGGAACACTTTCATTAACTACCCCCCCCCCCCAAAAAAAACAAAACAAAAAAAAACTACATCACGTACAATAGTTGAATGAACCGCCTAAATGTCACGTTAGTGTAGCCTATATAATGTGTAAAGTTTAGTATACTCTAATCCGAACCAGAGAAGGAAGATTCGGTGTGTGAATCGAGGAAGTATGCCACGAAACAGCGCACGTGTTAGTAGTCATACTGAGAGAGGGGTGAAGGATGTGGACGACCCTCGCCGATGTGTGAATGGGTCGGTTACTTCTTGTACTGATGGTGTGTCGCAAGACATGGATTTTGAT
>NW_013743006.1:0-4595 GCF_000517525.1 Limulus polyphemus
TGATAAGATGTGACGATCAATCTCGCTATTCGTTGCCAAAGGGGGTAGCCCAACAGTTGGCGGTGGGTGATGATGGCTAGCTGCCTTCCCTTTAGTCTACCACAGCTAAAATAGAGATTGCTAGCCCTCGTGTAGCTTTGGGAGAAGTTAAATAACAACGTTAGTCGTAGTGTTTAAATATGAACATCTTAAGTTCAAAACCATGTATTGCTATTTTATTAACGTAGTATCTAAATATAATTTCATACTTTGTTTTTTTTTAATCTAATAAATAAACTGACAGTTGTGACAGAAAAATCGCCACATGTTTTGCTGTGGATTGTCGTATCCGTGAGAGTAAACCTTCCCTGGGTTTCTTTGGTTTCGTTCACGAACAGTATCAGCGCCACCTCATTAGGCTATTACAAAACTCGTGAACTCATTTCTTCTCTAATTCTATTTCGATCCTGGAGAAAATTAAAGGTTTCCTGCGATATTTTTTGAAGGACAGATGCATTGATCTCATCCAGGCTTACTCCTACTTATAGACGAAGTATTGATCGATGTACTGCGGGAAATGCATGCGCACGGCCTGGATGTTTCGACTGTTAGCAGCCACAAGCTGGAGTTGTAGAATATATTCTGTAATATTCCTCGTGCTCCTAAACCCTGTCTTTCTTTATTCTGGTGTAGAGGGAAGTGTCTTTTTCATCTTCGGTTTTTTCTTCTTTTGTTTTAATTAGATTCTAATCGTAGAGAAGACGACTTTAGCCTTTCACGAGAAAATCACTATATCGGCTCGCGCACGCTCACTCTGGCTCTCTATACTCGGCAGCCATTTCTTCTCTTAATGTAAGAACCACGACTTGAAATTGAAGTAGAAGGTTAAAATGAACCAAATGATACTCTCTAGAACAGTGTTTTTGTTGCTTCTCGGTGTATCTTTAACCCGGTCTTGTTATAAATTTCCTAAAGATGTCAAGGACCCATGCATAGAAAAAGAATGTGAATTTGGTGCCGAGTGTCGTCCTTCCATGGATGGCCGGACAGCTGAGTGTATTTGCCCGAAAAAATGTGCGACTTACGGCGATAGTCGAGGCTCCAGGCCGGTGTGTGGAAGCGACGGTCAAGACTACCCTACTGTGTGTGACCTCAGGAGGACGGCCTGTCAGGAAAAGCGTGACATCAAAGTGAGATTTCAGGGCCGTTGTGGTAAGTGCTAAAAGTATTTATAGAAACATTAGGTGTTAATACAGTGTATGACGATGTGGTAAGTGCTAAAAGTATTTATAGAAACATTAGGTGTTAATACAGTGTATGACAATGTGGTGGTCGTTGGTTTTTGTTTGTCGCAGGGGAATTGGTTAAATACTTAGTATCTGTTAATATTGTTTGTAACTGTGGTAAGTGCTGATACTGTTTGTCACTGTGGTAAGTGTTAATATTGTTTGTCACTGTGGTAAGTGTTAATACTGTTTATCACGATGGTAAGTGTTAATACTGTTTATCACGTTGGTAAGTGTTAATACTGTTTGTAACTGTGGTAAGTGTTAATAATGTTTGTAACTGTGGTAAGTGTTAATACTGTTTGTAACTGTGGTAAGTGTTAATAATGTTTGTAACTGTGGTAAGTGTTATATTGTTTGTAACTGTGGTAAGTGTTAATATTGTTTGTTACTGTGGTAAGTGTTAATAATGTTTGTAACTGTGGAAAGTGTTAATAATGTTTGTCACTGTGGTAAGTGTTAATACTGTTTGTCATTGTGGTAAGTGTTAATAATGTTTGTCACTGTGGTAAGTGTTAGTAATGTTTGTAACTGTGGTAAGTGTTAATACTGTTTGTAACTGTGGTAAGTGTTGATACTGTTTGTCACTGTGGTAAGTGTTAATATTGTTTGTCACTGTGGTAAGTGTTAATACTGTTTGTGACTGTGGTAAGTGTTAATAATGTTTGTAACTGTGGTAAGTGTTAATACTGTTTGTCACTGTGGTAAGTGTTAATAACGTTTGTAACTGTGGTAAGTGTTAATACTGTTTGTAACTGTGGTAAGTGTTAATACTGTTTGTAACTGTGGTAAGTGTTAATACTGTTTGTCACGTTGGTAAGTGTTAATACTGTTTATCACGTTGGTAAGTGTTAATACTGTTTGTCACGTTGGTAAGTGTTAACACTGTTTGTCACTGTGGTAAGTGGTAATGGTGTTTGATGCTTTGAAAACAGTTTACGCTACCATATGCGTTAATATTATTATACGTTTTAACACATTGGCTTTAAACCCGCCTATTATCTAGATACATTTGTTAAATTTCGGGTTATTGCTGTCTGAACGCAACTTAACCTCGAAGTCCTTATATTCTGTATAGAATTAATAAGACCATAAAGAAACAAATAATGGAAACGAGTGTCGTGTCGAAAAATATTTGAAAGGGATGATGATTTTATAGATTTATTAGTGAAAATATTTTTATTGTTTAAATTATTTAAATCCATGATAAGTGTTCATAATGTCTTACGTTTTAGCGAGTGTTTGTAGTGTTTCATGATTTAGTCAGGGTTTTTTGTTGTTATTTTATTGCATGAAGCAGTAAAATAACTTTAATGTGTCTGACATGGTAATAACTGTGTGAACCTTCTGTTAATTATCTGAGATCCGTTTGTTTTTGTTTTAAAGATTATAGAACACATAGAACGTTTTGTAAATCGTATAATGTTCTGTATTAATGTTTCAACTGACAAAATTGTTTTTTTTTTTTTGTTTCCTCGTTATTGTCTAATGAAAGGCTTTGAGGTGTGCGACTTAAAAACTCCTGATATGTGATCTTGGTAACGAGAATAGCAGGATATGTATGTAGCGGATTTCATTAATACATGCTTTGGAAATAGCAGTTGAAATTCGGTAGATCTTGTTCGTCGCTTAGATAAATTCCATTAAATACCAGATGGAATAATGTAACTTAGAATCTCTTTCGCTGATATTAACAGCCTTTAAATGGGTATTTTCCTGATAGCTACATGTTTAGGAAGTAACACCCATATTTCATTATCAGCATATTTAGTCTCGCTACAACTCTTCAAGAGAATATCACAGACAATAGGTTTTTGTTTTTTTTAGTTTTCAAAATAACCTTACAAGCTAATTATCTGCTGAGAAACAGTATCAAAAACTTCTTGAAATCAAACTATCCACAACTTTCAGTTAGTGTGGCTTTAAACTTTGTGTTGAGAACTGGAAATGTTTTTCGAGATAAAAGATAAAATCAACACACTTCAACGCTTCCATTCTGTTTATCGTGTGTCTCTTCTCGTTTTGGATGAGATTATGTGGGATCAATCTCGCGTTGTTTGGAGCAAGGTGTAAAACAACATCTTAAGCCTAATAATGGTTGGAGACGGCTTGAATGGGTAATGAAGAAAAACTTTGATATAAGTTTAACATAGCAGCAAATGTACAACGTTTTGACAAGGTTTTGTCATCATCAGGTCGAAGCGTTGTACATTTACATGTACCGTCTACAACCATTATTAGTCTCAAAGTGGGTTCCTCGTCATCGAATCTTAAGCCTAGCTTTGGTGCTTCTTGAACCGTCTACAAAAAGTAATTTCACTACAGAATATTTGCAATCAAAAAACTTATACTTGCATTGAACTCAAATGCATAAGCTCTAGAACGTCTTCTGAAAATGTATCAATCTACTTTTACATACTAAATAAACTATCGTCCGGGATCTTATCTTAAGGATGGCTCCGGCGAAAACAGAAAGTTTGCGGTAATTATAAAAAATATCTTGTTTGTCAAACACTTAGTTTCATTTTCACCTGGTTTGTACTTGTATAAGTATTCCAGAGAGACTTAAAAATAGAACAACAGGTTGTTTGTAGTAATAAAAGTGTTCCAGAGAGGCTTGGAATACTTTTATTACTACAAACAACCTGTTGTTCTATTTTTTAGAGAGAGGCTTAAAAATATAACAACAGGTTGTTTGTAGTAATAAAAGTGTTCCAGAGAGGCTTAAAAATATAACAACAGGTTGTTTGTAGTAATAAAAGTATTCTAGAAAGGCTTAAAAAATAGAACAACAGGTTGTTTGTAATAATAAAAGTATTCCAGAGAGAGGCTTAAAAAATAGAACAACAGGTTGTTTGTAGTAATAAAAGTGTTCCAGAGAGGCTTAAAAAATAGAATAACAGGTTGTTTGTAGTAATAAAAGTGTTCCAGAGAGGCTTAAAAAAATAACAACAGGTTGTTTGTAGTAATAAAAGTGTTCCAGAGAGGCTTAAAAAATTAGAACAACAGGTTGTTTGTATTAATAAAAGTATTCTAGAAAGGCTTAAAAAATAGAACAGGTTGTTTGTAGTAATAAAAGTATTCCAGAGAGGCTTAAAAAATAGAACAGGTTGTTTGTAGTAATAAAATTATTCCAGAGAGGCTTAAAAAATAGAACAACAGGTTGTTTGTAGTGATAAAAGTGTTCCAGGCAGGTTTACATAGTACAAGAATAGTTTGTTTGTAGTAGTAATTTACTCCAGGCAGGTTTACACAGTACAAGAATAGTTTGTTTGTAGTAGTAATTTACTCCAAGCAGGTTTACACAGTACAATAATAGTTTGTTTGTGG
>NW_013743007.1:0-3174 GCF_000517525.1 Limulus polyphemus
AAAAAAAGACGCGTGTAAAGTAAACTTCCACAAAATCTTGAACCAGTCTCGAAACCGTTACTACATATCTTACTTAAGAGGGTGGAGCGGTAGTGTAAAACAGCCTGATGCTGTCTAATTTTGAAGATTTTTTTTTTTGACGTGCCCATATCTCAGATCCCGACTCCCACTATCTCATTATTTACGGTTATTGTTATCAACCTTCTTACAGCTCTCAAGAGAGAGAGAGAAAACGATTTGCTGTTTGTAAAATAAAAAAAAAAGTTAAATATAGAAGGTGCACACTAGATGGCGCTGACTTTGATAATACTTTTTGTTTTATTTTCTGAGAAATTCGGTGGTGTGATCTTCATTTACATACAAACAGAGCGATAAACTCGCGCAATTTTCAACCGTAAGTACCTCTTAGCAAGGACACACTGAACGGTGCGTGGTGGCTTGAACGAATAAGGGGCCATTTCTAAGTTCGTAACGGGAAAATGAGTGATTGCGATGATTCAGAATGGGTTGCGTAATTTGTTGGTTTTTTTCGTGTAGTAAACTACTAATACTTTGATGGTGTTTCCGAAACGAGGTTCTTAGATGAACGTATTTCATATTTTTCACTTTATGACGTCATATTGAATAGAGTGCGTGTGTTTATATACTTATTACACGTGTTTAGTAGTTCATAGTTGTATTTCATGTATTATAGCCAAACGATAATTGTTAGTTCTTTAAGAATGACTAATACCTGTAACAATGTAAGTAGAAAATTTATACATAGAAGACCCCCCTTGAATTTTAGAATGTGGCACGTATAAACTTAACAGGATGGGTTCGATTGGTTTCAGGCTGTCTTACAGAGGTGAGGGGATAGTCCAGTTTTTTTTTTTTAATTACCCGAAACTTGTTGTATATAATTCTTATAGCACCTCAGCGGTGTCATCTGTCAGCAAAATTAGGAACTAAAATTAAAATATTAATTTTATAATGCTTGGAGACGGCTTGAATGGGTAATGAAAAAAACTTTAATATAAGTTTAACATAACAGCAAGTGTACAATGTTTCGACAAGGTTTTGTCATCATCTTGTATCTGATGCATTATTATTAGTCTCAAGGTGGGTTCCTCGTCATCGAATATTAATTTTATGTTTTGTTTTTAACTGTTTTATTTCAGTTAGGAAGATACTTAGTTTATTTTTTTTGCTGTTGTATGTACAATATAATTGATAAATAATGACACGTGTACACGGGTATCCGTGAAATCATATTCGAAGACCGCCGGACGTGACTACTTTCAGTAATAAACTCCCAGGAAGGCGTGTTTGTAGCAGGTGAAATATGCATTTCATCTTTTTATGAAACTTGTGGTGTAATTTTAATCAATAATTCTTACCAATGTTAACCAACAGGACAACAAACCTTATCGATGTTGACCAACAAAGTGCAAACATATGGATGTGGCTGAGGTTTTTTGACCGTATGTGGTTTCTCGGTGGGGTGAAGCGAGAAGTTAGGTAGAGCGTTAATTCAAAGGAAAGTTTAACTCATAATAAAATTGTTTACTCATTGTAAGGAAAGTTTAACACATAATGGAATGGCATTTACTCATTCTAAGGAAATTTAACTCGTAATAAAACAATTTACTCATTCTACGGAAAGTTGAACTCATGTGGTTTCTCGGTGGGGTGAAGCGAGAAGTTAGGTAGAGCGTTAATTCAAAGGAAAGTTTAACTCATAATAAAATTGTTTACTCATTGTAAGGAAAGTTTAACACATAATGGAATGGCATTTACTCATTCTAAGGAAAGTTTAACTCGTAATAAAACTATTTACTCACTTTACGGAAAGTTTAACTCGTAATAAAACAATTTACTCATTCTACGGAAAGTTTAACTCGTAATAAAACTGTTTACTCATTCTAAGGAAAGTTTAACTCATAATGGAATGATGTTTACTCATTCTAAGGAAAGTTTAACTCGTAATAAAACAATTTACTCATTCTACGGAAAGTTTAACTCGTAATAAAACTGTTTACTCATTCTAAGGAAAGTTTAACTCATAATGGAATGATGTTTACTCATTCTACGGAAAGTTTAACGCACAATGGAAGTGTTAACATCTTCCAAGGAAAGTTTAGTCCACAAGTAATAAGAGCTTTAGTAGTTTTAATTTTCAATTGAAAATGAGGAAAATATGTTAAACGCCGAAAGTTGATTTATGATAAATTTGATAAGTGAAGATTATAGAGCAGAACACAATTAATATCTACAAAACAGCGTCATTGTACTATATCTATACATAATGCCACACCGAACCTGGTCGTGAACTGATCTGTAAGTATTACACTGCTTATCACCGGTTGTGTTATCCAGGAGTTGAGACTAATTTACGTTGATTTAACTGCTAATTGTGGGAATTACTGGTTCTTCCTGTGCACGAGCTATCTCTTGAACACGCAGGCTCGTATCGATTCGCGGTCAACTCGCCTGTTAATAAGTACTAATTCACGAGATCCATGCTATTTTCGTATTCAAACAATTCACAACTTTCGTTATTTGTGTGCTGTGATCTCATCTTCATACTTCTTAAAGTACAACAGTTATTAAGTTTTCTCTTCCGACTTCGTTTCCTTAAAGGTAAACTTATTGCGTAGGTTGTCGTCGTCATGGCAACCACATATAGTCGCGAAGCTGAATGGATATGGTATGATATTTCCCCGACTGATATTGATATGACAGTTGACATTTTAGATGTCCTACTTCAAATCACTAGTGTAAGTGCATCCTCGATCCCATTCACTTGTTAGGCCTATATTCATTACCTGTAGCTCGTAGATGTATAGGAAACAAAACAGTTTGCACACGTTCAGTCAGTGAACTGTAGAGAATTACAAAAAAAAATTACCTAGAATTCTTAAGCTGATGTTTTCAGCGCTAAAAACTTTTTACAACAAAACGTGTACACATTTAACCAGAAACAAATACAACTTAGATTCCATTTTGTGTTTTTGTAACATATCACCTTCTTAAAACAACCTAAGATGAATAAAACAGTTCTTTTCAACCAAGCTATTTGTTGTTTAGTGTTGGTAACAGTTGCTACCAACATGGACGAGATTGGTTGAGTTGATAAACCAAGCTATTTGTTGTTTATTGTTGGTAAGAGTTGCTACCAACATTGACGAGACT
>NW_013743008.1:0-5876 GCF_000517525.1 Limulus polyphemus
GCTATAGCAACATAACGCCCTCATTCATTATAAACATGTCAAAGCCATAATTTTTATTCTTAGTGTTTATCTGTTGTGTTCGCTACAGGGATCGAACTCCGAATGTTAGCGTTATGAACCCTCAAGCTGTAGTAACACTAATTGGTGAATCCAAATATTTTATGCTTTGCACGTGATAAGAAAGGCAAATGTTACTACAACGACCCCCCCCCCCCCCGATGGTCTAGTGATAGGTTGTGGGCTTTTAACGCTAACATTCGAACATTTGGGAAGGACAAAGCCCAAATAGCCCATCTTGAAACTTGATGGTTAACAACAAACAAATAAAAAAGTTATTATACAATTTTGAAAATTAAAGTGGAAACTTCCCGCCTCTATCACACGGTCTGCAAACAATATTTGACATCGTATTAAGAGTTACAAGAAAACTCATTCAACGAAAGCTGTACGTTTTCTTTTATAGATACAGTTATCGATCTGTGAATAACAATTGTCAAAATACGAGACACTTCTCTAAAATTATCTATAGATAATAATAACAAGAACGACATTACAGCGAAGAAGAAAAGTTTAAAATCATAATTGTTCGCATACATGTTTTGAAAACGTTTTAGAATAAACGTGATTGAACTAATATTAAAAAAACGCGTTGTTTTAATGAGTAATTTCTAAGGTGAACATCGTCTTATCAAATCGCGTTCATCCAAATGAATAGAAACTATTATGGGATTGCTCCTCCTTAATTTTATGAAAATAACAGCAGCAGCACAAAGTCACGTGCTTATAGTCTACACTGTGATTGGCCTTCATGGAACTAATCAGACGATGCCACGCCAGCATAATGCCACGGCCGTATTATTCCCAGTAGTAGTGTGGTGAATGCAATTACAGCTTCCTGAAGAGAAATACCACATGGCAAACGGTTGATGAACAAACTGAGGTAGGTTTCAGTATAAGCTGAAAATGTTACGTGTAACTAGTACGTTTCATACTAGAATTGGTAAGAAACCCAGTTTCTTTGCATAACGTTAATTAACTCAGAATATGGTCAATGACAATGTAGACATTAGCAGCAAGTGACTTCAATGTATGTGTAGCGATAGTTGTCAACTATAGTTTGTTTGATGTAAGTTATCCACTTATTTTCAATACTTTATATAATACTCAGTGTGTTAATTAAAACTTTATTGTTAGTGATATGTAGAGTTTCAGAGAACAGATTAAGATGTATGCATATCCGTATAATACTGTAACGTCATGATAAAGAAACAAAACGTCATATATATATTTATACATCGTTACCGAAGTTTTAAAACTCAAGCTATCGCATCATTCTTTGATTTTAATTCGTTCGTGTTTGTCAGATCCATTCCGTTCGTTTTTCTTCATTACGTAGCGTAGAATATTTAAAGGCGTAGAGTTTTAATGTTATCAAGACATTTGAAAGAACAGAAAGCGCGTGCTATTTTATGATCGAGTAGTGCGAAAGAAGGCCCCCCAAAACACCGCCCACATCCCGAATCCTTCACAATTTCTCTTTTAAAACCCGGATGAAGATTATTGGACTTGGAATTTTTGGAAATTAGTGTCTATTTAGATTACGTTCTACTTGTCGAGCTCCCGTGCTAATTTTTTTTTTTTTTAGAAACTCTACGGCTTGTGTGTTCAAATTAAACACACGAACCCTCTCGAGTGTATCACCAGCACAATAAAGGTTTCATTTATTTCTTACTGCATCACAAGCAGACATCAAAAAGAATATATTGATCATATACTTAGGTCGACAAGACGTATCTTAGGAACCAGTTTAATAGTTGTTGTTTTTCTCACGGCTACAAACAGTATGAACGTTTGTTTAATTCTGCGTCTTATCAAACGCAGATCAAGGTTGAGAGACTTCAAAGAAAATATTTTACTACAATAAAAGTCTATGAATATTATTAAAAAAGATGTTTAGGGCAATAAATAACTTATATCGAAAACACTCAAACGAATTATTTTCAAAACTTAAAGTTGAGGACGGAAAATAATTTTTCTTTTCAATTAACCAATAACTCCTGCTCCTCGTGAATCCTACGAATCTTGGTAGTCAAAGACAGTTCTGTCTTATTTCGGTCAGGCTTAGCCTATTGGTCAGCATGCCCGACTGTGAATCCTATGGTTCGTGGTTCGTGTCCCTTTGCTACAAAAGACATGCCCTGCACTTTAGTGCAATGGTTACGTTATGTGAATCCTATGGTTCGTGGTTCGTGTCCCTTTGCTACAAAAGACATGCCCTGCATTTTAGTGCAATGGTTACGCTATAAAATGACTAAAATGCCACTGTTCGGTTAGAGAATAGTAGCTAGACGGTTGGCGGTGGGTGCTGTTGACTATGTGCTTCCTTCTAGTCTACTCGTTTAACAAGTAACTAATCACCAGGTTAAAAAACAACAATAAAACAAACCTGTTACTAAACCGAACTTCTGGTGTCTATTAAGTTGAATTGCGGGGCTAATTCGCTCTGAAATAGTTTTTCATACCTAACCCTAAAACGTTTGGCACGGCCTGGTGGATAGGGACTTGCAATATAAGTGTCACGGGCTCGAATCCCCGTCACCTCGCTCTTTCAGCAGCGGGTTAGTTATAATGTGAGGGTCAATCCCACTATTCGTTCGTAAAAGAGTAGCACAAGAGTTTGCGGCGGATGGTGTTGACTAGCTGCCTTACCTCTAGTCTATCACTGCTAGCACATAATTCAAAACGAAACCGTAAAACTGTATATTTTTGGTTGCGATCTGTCAAGAAGCCCTTAGCCCTAAAACTGTGTATTTTTGGTTGCGATCTGTCAAGAAGCACTTAGCCCTTAAACTATATATTTTGGGTTGCGATCTGTCATTTAGCCCTTAGCCCTAAAACTGTATATTTTTTGGTTGCGATCTGTCAAGTAGCCCTTGAAACCATCACTCTACAGTTTTAAAGCCACTAGATCTGAACTTTTCGATACCACCAGGTGACGCCAGACAACATAAATTTAAAAACACAGAAAGGACAATATATTTTCATTCCTACAACATTTAATCTCAAAATGGACAATGTTTTCTGTTGTTCTTTTTGAAACTACGTTTTCGAACAAGTTTTCCAAACTAGAGAATTGGATGTAACAAAACAGGTAAGTTTTAAAACTAAACTCTGAAGAGTCTCTCTCAAAAACTCTTCGGAGTGACAGAAATACGAAGTTATTTTCTTAAAACTATTTTCCTGGAATACTCAAAAAAAAAACTTATCTAAAATCCAGTTTAAATTTCACGTGACGGGTCGGTAAAGTGTCTTGATGACGTAGATGTAAGAATTATAGCGCTACATAAAAGCTTCTTTAAAAGGTTCTTGAAAACAACAATTCTTGGAAGTAAATCACTTTTGAACGTTTAAGATCTCTTGAACATAGGTAATCTCACGTCAGACAAGAAAAAGTACTAGAATATTTCACTTTGAGAACGTACACGCGCTGTATTTATCTATTATCCAGCCTTTGACGTTATTATAGGTGACAGAGCTGGCTAGCTGTAAGGTGATGTTGACGATTCTCGACCCAAGAATTGAGACGTGTTAATTATTACTCTAATACATTCTTATGACATCTATTAACACTTAGATCTTGTCTATATTTTCATTATATTATAAACCGTACGTAGTATTCTACAAGAATGGTGTATATAATACTATAACAACTTATATTAATATTCGTTTCATTTACTATGACAAACCAGACATACTGTTGAATAAACAGACATACTGTTAAATAGACAGATATATTGTTGAATAAACAGATATACTGTTAAATAGACAGATATATTGTTGAATAAACAGACATACTGTTAAATAGACAGATATATTGTTGAATAAACAGTCTGTTTATTCAACAATATATCTGTCTAGTGAACAGTATGTCTGTTTATTTAACAGTATATCTGTTTATTCAACAATATATCTGTCTAGTGAACAGTATGTCTGTCTATTTAACAGTATATCTGTTTATTCAACAATATATCTGTCTATTTAACAGTATATCTGTTTATTCAACAATATGTCTGTCTATTTAACAGTATATCATACTGTTAAATAAACAGACATACTGTTCACTAGACAGATATATTGTTGACTAGAGAGACAGAAAGATTTCACCCGAAGAGAGTAACTCCTTATAAAGTATTTACATTTTGTTCTTAATGGTTAATAACATTACTGATGAACTTATATATAACACACGTTTTCTTTAGTTACGCATAACTTTTTGATCTTGTATGTTTAATATTTTACGTTTCAACTCAACACGAAATAAGATTTCACTGAAAATAGGCTGAAAGGGGTAAATTTTTGGTGCTGTTGTTTACGAACCGAAAAAAAAACCATCACGTGAAACGTTTAGGTTTTTTCTTACGTTTAAAGCGATCATTATATCTAATTTAAACTAAATTATACCCCCCCACCACCACCGGTGGCTCAGTGGTAAATCTGAGAACTTATGACGTTAAAATTCACGGCTCGATCCCTGAGGTGGACACAGAGTAAAGTGTACATTATGAAACTTTGCGCGAAAGAGAAAATTAAAAACTAAAAAAAAACGGGTTACCTGTGCTCTGCCCACCGCAGGTTATCGAAGCCCAATCTTTAGGCTCGTAAGTAGGCAGAATTACTGCTGAACCATTGGGAGGGAGGAATGAATTGAAAATGCCATACCACTATTGAAAGGCTTAGAAATAATGAGTATGTAGTCATGGTATTAAAATGTCAGTTGTAGACAAGTAAGCCTAAAGTAGACAAATTTTCATTTCTTTATCGAACGAATTTTTAGGAAAACAAAACCAAAACCTAATCCTCCACATGGTCGCTTTTCAGTATATTGGGTATATTACAGTGAGTTCTAAACTGAAATTTCAACGCTTGTAATCATACAAGCGATGTACTTTGACAATCCGTGTGTGTATATTGTGAAAAGCAGATGTCAGATCAGTCTTAAAGTTGATTACAGACCATTCGGTGGTTCTTCAGCTGATGACAGATCAGTCTTGAAGTTGATTACAGATCATTCAGTGGCTCTTCAGCTAATGACAGATCAGTCTTGAAGTTGATTACAGACCATTCGGTGGTTCTCCAGCTGATGTCAGATCAGTCTTGAAGTTGATTACAGACCATTCGGTGGTTCTCCAGCTGATGTCAAATCAGTCTTGAAGTTGATTACAGATCATTCAGTGGGTCTTCAGCTGATGCCAGATCAGTCTTGAAGTTGATTACAGACCATTCGGTGGTTCTTCAGCTGGTGTCAGATCAGTCTTGAAGTTGATTACAGACCATTCAGTGGTTTTCCAGCTGGTGTCAGATCAGTCTTGAAGTTGATTACAGACCATTCGGTGGTTCTCCAGCTGGTGTCAGATCAGTCTTGAAGTTGACTACAGACCATTCGGTGGTTCTTCAGCTAATGACAGATCAGTCTTGAAGTTGATTACAGACCATTCGGTGGTTCTTCAGCCAATGTCAGATCAGTCTTAAAGATGATTACAGACCATTCGGTGGTTCTTCAGCTGATGACAGATCAGTCTTGAAGTTGATTACAGACCATTCGGTAGTTCTCCAGCCAATGTCCCAGATCAGTCTTGAAGTTGATTACAGACCATTCGGTGGTTCTCCAGCTGATGTCAGATCAGTCTTGAAGTTGATTACAGATCATTCAGTGGCTCTTCAGCTGATGTCAGATCAGTCTTGAAGTTGATTACAGACCATTCGGTGGTTCTTCAGTTGATGACAGATCAGTCTTGAAGTTGATTACAGACCATTCGATGGTTATCCAGCTGATGTAAGATCAGTCTTGAAGTTGATTACAGACCATTCGGTGGTTC
>NW_013743009.1:0-4031 GCF_000517525.1 Limulus polyphemus
GTTTTTTCAATACAACTCTTCTTTAAAAAATGTGCATTATACAAATCAAAAGACTGAATTTTCCATGTGAATGACATTTAATGTGTGATTACTAACATTTAATGTGCGATTACTAACAATTAATGTGCGATTACTAACATTTAATGTGCGATTACTAACACTTAATGTGTGATTACTAACATTTAATGTGCGATTACTAACATTTAATGTGTGATTACTAACATTTAATGTGGATTACTAACATTTAATGTGTGATACTAACATTTAATGTGTGATTACTAACATTTAATGTGTGATTACTAACATTTAATGTGTGATTACTAACATTTAATGTGTGATTACTAACATTTAATGTGTGATAACTAACATTTAATGTGTGAATACTAACATTTAATGTGTGAATACTAACATTTAATGTGTGAATACTAACATTTAATGTGGGATTACTAACATTTAATGTGGGATTACTAACATTTAATGTGGGATTACTAACATTTAATGTGCGATTACTAACATTTAATGTGCAATTACTAACATTTAATGTGCAATTACTAACATTTAATGTGCAATTACTAACATTTAATGTGTGACTACTAACATTTAATGTGTGAATACTAACATTTAATGTGGGATTACTAACATTTAATGTGTGATTACTAACATTTAATGTGTGATTACTAACATTTAATGTGGGATTACTAACATTTAATGTGTGAATACTAACATTTAATGTGGGATTACTAACATTTAATGTGTGAATACTAACATTTAATGTGGGATTACTAACATTTAATGTGTGAATATTAACATTTAATGTGTGAATACTATTCAAACATCCTCTAATGGTTTCTGTTAACACAAGAAGAAAAATCTGACACTGCTGGAATTCCATCTGAAAAGTAAACCCTGGCAAGTAAACAAACCTTCAAACAGAGCCCTAAATGAAAGATTAGTTGATTGTTAATTAACGAGCCCAATAATTAAACAATTAGCAAATTATACTAATTTCCCATCTCTAGCTCCTATACCACTTATTATGATAAGTTTTAAACATAACATAAACTTGAAAATAATCTTAAAACAAGCTATGTTAACAAATCACTTAGAATATCAGCCCAAACTTTCATGAACCTACAGTACCACTAAAACCTAGAACCAAATTCTCTTCAATTCCCAAACTCAAACAAAAATTGTTGACATAAGAAATAAGAATGCTTTTTAAAACTTTTAATCATTTATTAATACACACTTATTTATGTCTCATTTTCCTTTAAAATACGTTTCTCTGTACTAATTAATTGTTTCCACGTGATTTAAATGTTCAGTGCTATCTTTACTCAGTAGTGGAAAATAAATGATTTTGTCTTGGTCCACTTCTGGATTTATATACAAGTTACAACACAAAATGAATATCACATGATGACAGTCCTTACATATCTGAAAGAATCTATTACGTATTGCTAGCAACAGCTTGATAATTATTCTAACTAGTTTCATCAGTATAAATGGTTTAAAAAATGTATTAATAATCAAGAATATTAATTTGGATGGTATAATATTCCATACAAGTTTAGCTAGAAATTATACACTGGTGTTAAATACATTTTTAATTAAATATTATTTTGTGACAGAAAAAAAATTAGATCCAGATATGCAACAAAAAACTTTTATCTTAGCCTAATTAAACTGAAAAACAAAATGTTATAACAGTGTTTCCTAAAACTAAAAAACTAAGCTGCTTTTGGAATCCAACTACACTTCCTAAAGTTACAACCTTAAGGCTTAAGTAATGTTTTGTTGTTATTTTCACTTCAGATTAACAATAATATTAATTAATATAATAAATCAGTTATTATGTTCAGACACTAGCACCAGAGAACTTCACATGGAAAAAGAACATTGAAACAAACAGAAGCATTGGTTAAGTCAAACTAACATTCCAAGTTGATTAGAGGATTTGATGGGATAAATTCTTCAAATTTCTTTGTCCTACGTTATGAAAACAGCTTGACGAGAAGACGCGAGTTTAAGACTTGTAAACGGCAAGATAGATACCAATTGAGTTTCATTTTTCTAACACTAACACTAGAACAGGGTGATTGACTTGTGGAATAAGGTGCTATCGGTACTAGTGGAAGCCAACACCTGACAATTACAAGAGGGGAATCAATGATTCTATAAAAAGCAAAACTAAAACTAAAAGATATTTGGCAAGAGCGGGTATGCGAAGACAGCTCTGAAGGACAAAACTGCCCCTTGTTCGTTATTGTCTATATGCTACAAGTACAACTACTGAGTACTGTAATAATACAAATAGTTTACACTAGTATTACTATTAGTAAAATAGTTAAATGTCATTGTTTGGACACTACAAGTTGTAGTTGACTTACTTCTACAACGACGTTTTGGCCTCTGCTTGAAGTTGAAGTTCTGGGACATTATTTTTTCAATAAATTCAAAAAGTGCGATTTTTACTTATGATGCGTTAAAATCAGAATGTATTAAACTCCTGTTTCGGAAATGACAACCAATAATCGTACATCAGTTCAAGGTATTAACTTAGTCTTAATACTTGTACCCTTCTGGCGTTAATTAAATATACTCGTGTCGAACAGCACGAACCGCGTGCAAGATTGTTTTACTCTCTTTCACACTATCTCAAACACTATTGACACGCATAATTTGTCAACAACTACAACCGGACTGTTATGTAACAGCATATCAAATAAAATTTGGAAATCGTGGTGACATTTAAAATTTTTTAATAATAGTTCTTTATTATTCCTGTTCATTTTCGAGACTAATTCCAATGATTTTGAAAATTTTAAGTCTAAATATTTAGGGCTGTGATAACGAACCCACAAAAGACTTTTTCAACATTATCGATTATAAGTGGCATGAGAAGTTTACTATTTATACCATGAGTTTCGCTTAAAATTCTTTATCTCAGTTTTTATAACGCTTTTACTTTCCAGTAAACTTACTCTGATATTAAGTTAATTTTTTTAAAATGAGTAGGATTTTGAGCTACTACTATATAAATAAAAATCCGACATGTTGGTATAGTGGTGAAAAATAATTAGTTTTTCTTTAGGATATTTATTTAATCATTTACTTGATGATGTTGAAGAAAATCTCATTTTATAATAATTATTTCTTTAAACTATCTTGCTCTAGAGTCTAGAGGATCTTAATTTTGCAAGAAGCACATCGATAATGATTCGTTTTATTGAGGTAAACTTAGACATGGTACAGGGTGTTGCAAAAATCTGTCACAGGAAATGTTCAATAGATTTTCTACCTTTATCAATTAGCGAAGTACGTCAATACTTAAATGAAGTTCTCTGGAAAGTCAGCAGCAAATATGAGAACTTACAATGCTAAAATTCAGGTTTTGATTCCCTGTGGTAGACAGAATGCAGACAGCCCATTATGTAGCTTTGCCCTAAGTGAATCCTCACGCACACTGGCGCAGGTTCAAATCACCAATCTCGTACTGAGGAAAGAGAAAAAAAGAAGATAAACAAAAACACTACTAATGGGCCTAATGTTCGGGATAAAATTCACATAAAATGTAGATTTTCTTCATATTCCTCTAAATTTGTCGAAGTCTGTAGCGCGCAAACTAAAAGTAAGGTGAACGCTTGGCTAGCTTTTGGCGTTTAAGCCTTAACTTTGAAAAGTAATGCTGCAATATGCAGACATACTACGCGTTTCCTAACCCCCTTGCTCCCCAGTAGCCAGCGGTACGTCTGCGGACTTACAACGCTATGTTACGTCTCCGTTTGTTAATTAATTTTCCGTAACTTCGTTCCGACGAAACTTTAGCGACACAAGTCCTTACTTATAAAACTGGTTTATTCTTTCCGAATACAACGTTATAGAGCGACTGTTGAAATTAAGTGTATCGTAAATCGTGAGACGTTTGGGGCAACAATATTCTGTCCGCATACATTCAATTACTCATCACCTACACATTGTCCCGTCACGTTGTCACCATCTTATATATACCAGACTACTCTATATCTAGT
>NW_013743010.1:0-5301 GCF_000517525.1 Limulus polyphemus
GATATTGGGGATGTGATACTAGCACTGTATTATTTTCCCACCTTCTCATGATGTTGGGATGTGATACTAGCACTGTATTATTTCTCCCACCTTCTCATGATGTTGTGGCTGTGATACTAGCACTGTATTATTTCTCCCACCTTCTCATGATGTTGTGGCTGTGATACTAGCACTGTATTATTTCTCCCACCTTCTCATGATGTTGGGGATGTGATACTAGCTCTGTATTCATATACTTCATTTTCCCTATTCTTATATTCCTGTGACCCATCTGTCCCATATGCTATAATTTGGCATGTTTTGAGTATTCCTTTTTGCAACGTTATTGGTTATTCTAATTCTTCTGGTTCTTTTACACAGGATCACATATATACTTTGACATCATATTTTGTACCAGTCTCACTACTGTTATTTTTAGGATCACATGGCTCTTCCTTTAACACTTTTACACATTAAGAGTTATTGTGTGGTAATTATCTTTTAAGCAGCTGATTTATATGTGTATTCAACCAGTTTCATGTTACTTGACATGTGTTCAAGCAGCTTCATGTTACTTAATGTGTATTCAACCAGCTTCCTCTTACTTAATATGTATTCAAACAGCTTCATGTTACTTAATGTGTATTCAAATAGTTTCATGTTACTTAACGTGTATTCAAACAGCTTCATGTTACTTAACTTGTATTCAAACAGCTTCATGTCACTTAACGTGTATTCAAACACCTTCATGTTACTTAATGTCTGCATTTGTCCTGGACAACCCAGGTATTGATATATATATCTTCCACCACACCTGTTCACACATCTCAGTGTGTCGAAAGTTGTGCTGTTTTTGAATATATATATATATATAGAGAGAGAGAGAGACAGATATGTATATGTATAATAAAAAAAAATGTTGGGATTGACACATCACATATACCTCTGCATTATTCCTTGATAAACATTTCACTTTCTACACTGTAGTTCTATGAGATAATGTTGCCATTTGGAAGTACACTAAGGTACCATCTAGTGGCTGATGATGCTTCAATGGGTACCTTTTTCACACACAAGTCTTTATAAGGTGTTGGAGAATTCACTCAATGTCTTTACTCCCACCAAGAAACCAAAATTACAAAGATGTAAACATTTTTTATATTGTACAGATGAAAATCTATAAATTTTTTCCTTTTTTATTATAGGAATTCCACTCACCTACTCTATAACAATCATTTAGTTTGGGCCTTGATTTATGAGTTAAAAATGTTTCCTTGTAATGTAGACTTCTCTTCATATTACATTTGGACAGGGTCTTAAATGTTGATTGTCAATTGACCCACTGTTAAAAGTTTAATCGTTTAACTTTTATTATGTGCTAATCCATAATTCATCTTGGGTTTATACTAATCTTTAATATAGAAGTATATAGTTTCAATAGTTTAAAATCATTACAAAACATCTATACAACACACTAAACAGAGCTGCGTGTGTGTACATGCGTTGACAATTACCCAGAATAGAAAGTATGTGGTTCCACTCCCTTGCCTTCACTTTAGATCAAAGATAGTGGTGTCCAGTTGTTTACCAAAGTGGTTACCCTGATGGTATCATGTGTAATACTTATGTCCAGTAGCTCACAAGCAACAGACTTTTTCAAGCTGTGACAGAGGGATTGACCTCCACTACCGTGGATCATCTTCTCAGAAGTATAGAGCCCAAGCCTCCATTCCTGACAATGCTGATTGAGAACATGGAGCCTCTGGATTACAGCAATCTGGTCGGGATCGTCACCATTGACTACTTTTGAATCGACTTGCAGAACCTCTTTGGTGGTAGGGGTGCATGTTTCTCACTTCATCTAGGTAGAAGATCCCTCATACACTGCAAGGTTCTAATCATATTTGATAATGGTGGCAATGCCTTCTTAGGCAAGTGGCTCTGGTTCTTGGTGGTGCTGGTCAATTGTCACCTGTATTTTTCTTTTCCCATCACTTTGCTGCCCCCCCCCCAAAAAAAGATGATCTAAACTCTAGGAAGGTTTTCCTCAGCTTCAAGATGTTGTGATTCCAATGGAGTTGGACACATCTGGTGTCTTTTCCTAGCTGTCGTTTTACACCCTCTTATACAACAACTAAGTATAAGTTCCTGATGTTAAGATGACCACTAGTGAGTTTCCACTGACAAGTTCTCTGCAGTTACCAGTTGGCCATTCTCTCAGGGATGTACTTTCAAAGACTATCACAGTGGATGATCTTTGGCTTGGAATGCCTGTTCTCACTGTAAGGTCATTGACATTTGTGTCTAAAATGAGCATATCCTCCAGAGTTGAGTATGCCAACACCAAAATAGTGGTCAAATCATTCTTCAGTTTTACAAATCAATGATAGTAAAAGCACAGTCCAAGAAATCCTCTTACTTCACAAAGGTTCATTAGTGTTGGCCAATTCTGGATGGAGTCAGTCTTCAGTGGATCTGTAGACACTTCTCTGCTGACTGTGTGTTAACTGTTGTTAATGGAATAATTCATACTTTTGGCTTAAGGTTCTCATTCCTCAACTGTTTCAAAACATTTCTTAGCCCCTAATCAGTCATTATCAAAGGTCTTTTCATGTACAGTTATGTCATCCCAGTAGATAGATGAGAATGATGCTCCAGGGTAGTTCGGACAGAGCATGCTCCATTAGTCATTGTAATATAGCAGGAGCATTACATAAACAAATGGTAACACAGGAAATTCCCACAATCCATTTCTTATAGTAAAGGCTATCTTCTCGCCACTTAGTTTGTCGACTTCCACTTGTCAATATTCATTCTCAAGATGCAATGTTGAATCCATTTTGATTCTCATAGAGCATCCAAGGTAGAGTCAATCTTTGGTAGTGGTTAGACAACTTTCTTTGTAACTTCATTCAATTACTGGTAGTCCATGCAGAACATTGTGGATCCATTCTTTTTCACAAGTACATTAGGTGATGCTCAAGTACTAGGACCTGGTTCTATTACTCTGCTCTTTCATGTAACAGGCTGCTCTATCGTGGGAATGAGAGAGCATCGTTGGGGACGACAAGACACCAGTCACAATAGATTTATTTAAAACCCACGATATGCAATCGCGATTGGGTACACAAGTCATTACAAATAAAACAAGGAATAAATAACACTGAGTCACGTTCTACGCAAGAGGATGTATACTTGATGAACATGAAGGCTTATATTGCACTAACGTTTATTAACATGGAGGATTATACTTTCGTAAATATTGATTAACATAAAGGTTTATATTTTCGGTAACATTTATTAGCTTCTAACCTTATCTACATAACTTAGTTAACTTTAACGACTTTTGCAATATACATCATGGTTCCTCCTGGCAATATTATCAGTTAACGGAAAGTGGCAATTCAAAATCACATGAAGTTAGTGTGGTGCAAGTCTTGCACGTATATGTAAACTGGTCCAGAGACATCGATTTTTCAATGATTTTCAACATAACACATCCAAACTCAAGATGATTGGTGCCCAGGACTGGACGTCAAATGATGTAAAAGATTATGGGAAAGGTTACCTGTGTATACAATTTCTCACCCTGTCTAGTCTTTCCAACCAGATTACAATTGTTGATACCGTCACATCCGTGTACACATTTGTTTAGACTTGCACAACCGTCTAGTTAGAATCACCTTACGTGAGAATCCTCTCATTGATATGCAGATAATGTTTAATACAAAGTGAGTTGTTCTTGACAGCTGTGTTCAACGTTCGGGTTTCGTTAGCATTTCACAACTAATATTTAGCTCATAAGAAAGCTCGGTCGTAGCATGTGTGTATTTTAAAAGGACAGTTTAGCTCGTGAGAAAGCTTAGTTGCAGCATTTGTTTATTTTCAAGTGCTTCATTCATGGCTTCTATCGTTTTGAAAGCTTTAGCCTATTTCGCAAGTGGAAATCGTCTGACTAATATGTTTGGACTGTGTCTCTGATATCAGTCTTGTGAATTTTAACTTGTTCAAACCAAGTCATGAGGTCCACTGGATAAGATGTCTTGATATTCTGTGAACAAGTTATGTAATTGCTGACACTGGTGAATTGTAACACCTCTGCCACCAGTCATACAACTCTTGCAAGGGAGATGGTAAGCTATCCTATCTAAGGATCTTAGAACAGACATCTTTCCTCAAAGATGACTACACTTGATGTTCTTTGATGTAGAAATACTACCTGTACTGCCTCACATCTTGCAATATCTCATTGAGACTTGATTCAAATATTATGTTGTCAATACTTTACTTTGTTTGAAGTTAAGCACAAAGCTACACAATTGGCTAACTGTGCTTTGCCCACCACGGGTATCGAAACCCGGTTTCTAGCATTGTAAGTCCATAGACATACCGCTGGGGGACAGGCCCAGTTATTAGATGTAAATTTATTTTTAACAACTTCTAGGATAAGTACAACATAACTCAGTGATACAATACCTGCTCTCCCTATTGCCACGGTATCAATCAACATATTGTAAATCTTCGCATGAATAAGCTTCTTTAAATAATTAACTTCTTATCTGATATGGGGTATTCATATTTGAACTGTGCCACAGGAGTCCAGCTAATTTTTGTTTACTGATGTCTGGTTATCTCTTGGTTGTTTCTTCAATCTGGTTGGCCCCTTGAAGATTCATCTTTGGGATATTGTCTCCTTGGTATCTTAACAACTGTTGATTCCTTACAGTCTTGGTTACAGTGGCCAGGTTTTCTACATTTATACCAGATCCTCCTTGCTGGTATCCCTTGGAATGAGTTCTCATTCCCTACTAACTTTGGTCTGCAGTTCTTGGTAACATGTCCTTTCAGGTTACTCTTATTATCTTATGATTTATTCCGTGTCACTAGTTGTCTAAGTAATCCTTTTTGTTCTTCTAAGCTGTCATCAGCAGACTTAATGTTTTAGCATTACTAAATCTGATGATCCCATAACTTTAAGATGGTGCCTTTAGTTGTTTATCTACAATATTATTAAGTTCACAACTGCAATGTTTACTTTAAAGAAGTGCATCTACTTTACTTCAGCCTGTTATTACCATATAAATTAGTCATGTTCCAATGAATCCATCATTTCACAAGGTGGGATCTGGGTAAGACAATTAGACAACCTTTCCAAAATTTCTGCAAGTTCATTTAATGTCTCTTTCTTTTTTCGCCATACCTGTTCTGTAAATTTGCTATTCATATTTTTTACTGGTGTAACATTCTGAACCTGTTGAATAAGGTGGCTACAAATGCTTGATAGTGTTAATGGCTCTTCCTGGTTTTCCTTTAATTTTACTA
>NW_013743011.1:0-5581 GCF_000517525.1 Limulus polyphemus
TTGATCTGAGTCTACAAATGTTTTTGAACTATCACATATACTATTTGATGCAACTACATCACCGCTTTCTGGAAAACAGGAAACATTAGGTAATTCATGAAGTCCACTTGCATAATTCCTGAATTTGGTTATCTGTTTGACCACGTAAATTAGACTTAGTTATGGCTTGCTTGGTTTTCTTTTGTGCCTTGGTAATCTTCTGTATGGTGCAGTTTGAACCAAAGTCCCATGTGTCTTTCTGTGACAATGTGTCGACTGGTGCCAGTCCCTTACTCCACGTGATATTTAAACTTATGCTATCAAAATATCCACAGGTCCTTCCTGCTGAGTTAGGAATCTCCAAATTACACAGTGTTACAAAACTGAAAGCAATAAGAGACAGAAACAAGCAGAAATGCTAAAAATAACCACCAAGATCTCATTTCGTGTCGTCAACTGCAAAATACAAAGTGCAACTTAGATGGTATATACTGAAAGACAGCAAAATTAGTTAACTCTTTTATAACATAACTATCATCCCAAGTCTCCATGCTTGTTTCACTAAAGCTACCGTCTAGGAGTCATGAAAAACCCACTTGTTTTTTTTCTTTGTATGTGAAGTTTTCAGTTTGTCTCTTGATGAGCATATTTCACTGCGTTATTAAGAACTTTAGAGTTCGTAATTTTAAAATGGCTTAATTCTTGAGGAAATGGCATTTACCATGAATCAAAGAGTATCATCCTAATATTACAACATCACACTGATTTCGACTTTTGCCAAAGGTAAACCAACAACCAACACATCATAGTACTTAAACACAGTCCTACTGGATACTATGATGTTTGTGCCACATTCAGTGCTGATGATGTTGTCACCCAGATGATTCTCTAGAGCAATATGTAGCTGCTACTGCTTCAACTCTGATAAATTAACAAAGCCCAAGTCGGGTTTCGCCACCAACTTTGGAAGTGCAATATAAAGCCTGAACCATAAGGTTTAGTGATCAATCTAGCTGCCTTAGGGCTGGGTGGTGCTTCATATATACCAAGAAGGAATTGAAACGTTACATATTCTATAGTTTACTCTGTCATATTGGAGATTAAGTGCTTATAATCGACTGTAAAATGATAAATTTGTTTTCTAATACTGTATTATATTATCTGATGCTCTAAATCAGAAATACCCAACCTTTTTGTTCTTCTGTACCCCTTGGGTAATCTCTCCCCAAGCACTAATGGAGGGAGGAGAGCTTACCCAGTTGGCTGATCCCTAGTTTATCAACTGATTTGTAACGAGGATGTTCTATATTGCTTATGTTCTTCATTACTTTTTTGAAAACATGAGTTATAATGTAGCACATCAATAACATCACAACGTTTTGTCTAAAGAGCGTATATTTATGTGAGCCATTTTGCTCTCTTTGTCTGACTGTAGATTAAAACACCATATAAAGTGTAAACCATGGTGCAAATGTACCCCTGGGGTACATGTATCCCAGGTTTGGAATGTCTGCTCTAAATGATCTAAACCATGTGTATAGATAGATATATTGAAAAACCGAATAGTTAAAAGCAATGATTGTTCTATTGACAACATGTAAAGCTTTACCAAATCTTGTACTGATATGGGTTCCTGTTGATTGCTAGAATGAAATAGTTGACATCCAGTGTGAATGAATACCATTGAATGAAACAAGAAGTTTTGTAACATCACATGCAAGGCTTCTATGATGGTGAGATATAGAGTTTCTGGGACTGTCAGGCTCTGGTTGACCTCACTGTGCATCAAGTGAAACCACAGCTTCAGCCAGTTAATATAACCTTCATTATGATGAAGGATGATAAGCTAGATATGACTACATCTAGGTGATGTTCAGTTATAGAATGGATGTAGTCACTTATGATCTCATTTATGACATTGTGATCCTAGGTATGAATGTACTGTGGAAATTGTTGGCCAGTTTTGCCTATGCAACAAGTAAACTTAGTTTCTGTGGAAAAGTGATACAATATTAGCAAGTTGTTTCAACTAGCCCAATTTCTTAGTATCTCATTTACTGTAAGGAGAAACATATTATCTTCAAAGATTGTACACTTCCATTTCTATTTAAACCACAATCAAATATCTAAGTATAATTACTGAACTTTAACACCATGTTGTTAATGTCCTTTTCATTATTTTAGTAGGAACCTCTTTTGGAATACTTTGTATTCAATCACAAATACTACATTAAACAAACATAACTATATATTTCTGTCTTATCGAACAGCCGCTATGTCCGTTTAGTTACACGATTTTTGGGCTTGACAATACAAGCCCCACTGATGTTTTGTAGCCAAGACTTTCATTTTAGAGTTTCAAAACTAGGTTAGGTGTTGGTTAATTAGCAAGAGTACTAGATCTAGGTCTATAAATGTCAATTGTAGATCTTAGTTGTTTGTTTGTTGGATTTTGCACAAAGCTACATCAGAGCTAACTGTGCTAACTATCCTCAAAATCATTCAAAAATAAATAAGCATTATAAAAGACTGTTTAGAAGTTTGATTCAAGATAAACGAGAGGAAAGACAGATAGCGAACATTACCTGGACTTGATTCTGTCAAATACTTAAGTAACTCTAGTACTGAGATATAGTTGTGGTCGAGATGTAGAGAAAACAGATGTGTCCATTAGATCAAGCTCAAAGTTCAAAGAGAAATCCCACTGAGAGCTTTATGTGTAACCGTTATACCTTTTCAAGGGGGTATATATAGAAACCGCATAATTTTATTTCTAACCCATACGTCTCCTAAACCCTATTCAACGTCCAGAGTCATGATGTGTGAGATTCGATTCTTTAATATATATATATATTTCAGGCTATTTGTAATAGTCATCTTCGGAGTTCACTTTAGCTTTACTGATGGTGTAACATTTTTTTAAACCTCACAATATGTTCAAGTTAATCTACAAATATATCCCAGTTTTTTGTCAGGTTTTCTCACGATATCACTCTAGAAATGCAAGATTATATAGTCTGAAACACAATAACCTGCAATACTTACACAATAAAAATATAAATTTTCCAAAATCAACGAAATAAGCACGTGTAAACAATGGGATAACGACTAACGCCAAGACTAAGCCTACTATAAGACGTCGTTTTCAGTTCATTTTTCGTGATCCGTTGAATGAAAAAACTGCCTACTCACTAAATACAGACTGATCATTAAGTACCACACAAGAGTGCAAGCATGTTCGTGATCCGTTGAATGCAAAACCGCCTATATACTAAATAAAGACTGATCATTTGGTGCCACACAAGAGTGCTAGCATATTCGTGATTCTTTTCAACGTTATCATATAACTGAACATCAAAGGAAAACAATCATATATTATTTGCAATGAATTAAAATGCAGTTTGCACTTTAAGTTGAGTTTTTACTACCTACTAATTAAATGATTTTACTCTTGACTTGGAGACCATGTAGAACATTTTTGAGGATTTTTATTCATAGTAACCAGACTTGTATACTCTTGAGATGTATAACCTTTCTATATAGATGAATGTTGAGGATATTTTACCCATTCCCAATTCACCCCTGAAGAAGAAAGGTCCACCTTTCGAAATCGCTCGGTAATAGGATTTTTATTTCAAATGTATTCTAACAATTTTTTAATTCACATTCCACTTTTTCACATTTTTCACTTTTAGTTTGTGACGATTGTTACTAATACACTGTATACACCAGGTTGTATGACCACCTTTGCTTTTATTTTTATTATATTTATTGAGAGAGTTTTCAGCTTTAGAAATAATATACTTTTTACTTTGCTCCATTTAATTAGACACGTTTTTACAGACATAATTTTCTATAATGGTTTGTTTGTTTGTTTAAAGTTAATCACAAAGCTACACAATGGACTATCTGTGCTCTGCCCACAACGAGTATCGATGTAAGTACAGAGACATACCGCTATACCACTGGGGGATTCTGTAATAGTCAAGGGGACTTTATGATTTTTCCGATCCAAGTAAAATATTTTATAATCATGATGACGTGCTACATGACTCATAATATTTAATAAAAATTTCCTATAGTTTTTCGATATGATTTCTTTTGTAACATTTTTAAACTTGTAAATTGTCGCAGGTTTTTTAGCAAAAAATAAATAAATTTGTGTAAAAAGTAACAAAATGTAGAAACTATATTCTAAAGTAAATCATTTTATACTTTACTTTAGTATAAGTTTTCCTACTTAGTCTATTACATATATCGTTATCACCAAGTTTACGTTTTAGCTATTTTATGGTAGAAATTTACTCTGATGATGATAATACGTTTACCGAAACTAATTGGCTGTAAGTTATATCAAATAATTTTACTTATTAATGTGTCAAACAACGTCGTTTTTTGTAATTGTTACTCTAAATATACCAGCACAATGTGCCTTATAAGAATTAAGAAGAAAGCATGTCAACCAACTTTATAATCAACAGATGATAGACAATTAAACAATGACGAAATACATATACTGAACAAAGAAATCCACTTTGCTGTCACTCAATTTAATGATCGTGAGTGATTCTATCATTACTAGAACATTCCATATACGTCATTGGTATTATGTTTAATCTGAATAGAATACATCATAAGTGTAAATGATTCCCAAATAAAACTTACATGTCTACTCTGATATCAATTGACAATTGATTTTTGACATCAAATAAATCCGTCTTTGGTGGAAAGATATAAAATTATCTCTTCCAGTTTGTGATATGTTATGTCAACGGTGAACTGTTGTGATATCTTCTAGTGCACTGATTTACCCTCAGAGTAATCAGGTAGCTTTCACAGAATAACAGGCTTTAACTGAGTTTATAAACTCAAGGAGGCTGGACACAATGAGTAGAAACATGAAACAATATTCATTCAATACACACAAAAATAGTCATAGACAAGACATTTACACGAAAAACTGTTCCTTCACTGGAGATCTCTGTGTAAGAACTGTTAGAAGTGTAAGAAGTTATTTCATTAAGCTGGGAAAATATAGCATTATATGCACGAAACAATAATCTAATTATTCTCAGGGCACGTGCGCTACTCAAGCTGCTATATTTCATTCTTACAAAAAAAATAAGGTAGTTTACATTCTTAGGCTATAATCTGATCTGTAAGTGGAATATCAACGCCCACTTCTACATAGGAAGTTTAAACTTAAATAATTTATTTCCATCAGAAAGCAAACGTAATACTACAGTTGAATGACAAAGGTCCATTATTAGCTGGGGCAAAAGAAACTTAGCCGCTTTTTGACTGGTGTTTTTTGTTACAATCACATACATCTGCGCTTATAAAAATTTTATACATTTGTATATTAAGCAAAGGAGTATACAACATGCAGTACGTATGTATACCACGTTAACAACTGGAACAGAGACTTTCCCACTTCAACTTTAATGTTTGAGAGAAAGTATTATTGTAATCGTTTCCAGAATTATGTTTACAGTGAGTTACTGAAAGCCAATCCACTGCCATACAAAAAGCCGAGATAACAAAATATTTTACGTATATAAATTATATGATCTGTCAGTGGCGCCAAACTTGTTCAGGGAAA
>NW_013743012.1:0-4112 GCF_000517525.1 Limulus polyphemus
GCGAGTGTACAGGCCTATCGCACAGACCCAACTTCAGTTAAAAATTAACTATGGAACTGTTATCGAGTGTATACTGCGGGTCACTCCATTACTCCACCTCCTGCTCTTGAAGGAAATTCTGGATCTGTTAGGTCTAGCGTTGTCATTTTGGAAAACAAAATGTTCTTGACAGGCCCCTCTAGCAAAAAAAGAAGCAAATTTTCCTCTAGAAAGCGCCTGTACTAGTGTTGATCCCGGTTTCCCCTATTCCACAGAGTGTCAAACCACCAACTCCAGCTCGCATGTTTGCAAGATGCAATCATCGTTGTACGCATTATTGATTTGCCTTCACATTCTGACATGGCCATCAAATCTGGCGTCATCACTGAACACCACATGTTGCCAGTGTATAGACTACAATCTTAGATGTTCTCTTGCCCACTGAAGGCGATGACCTTGGGTCATTATTGGCTTTCTTAAGGTCTTGCATGAAAACCAACTTTCAACAGTCGGTCATTTACCAGAGTTATTGATACAAGCACACTTGTAAGTTTTTGCCCTTCAGGGTATTATTGTTGGTAGATTTTGTGTGGCCATTTTTGCACAAACAGAACAGCTGGTGGTCATCTCTAACTGTGGTCTTTCGTGACTATATATCTCTTGGAGTTGGTCTTCCGATTGCATTATTTCTTTTCATAATCTTAAAGACGGTGCCTTGGTTTATACCATCCCGGCAATATGACGTTGTTTAAAGTCGTCATTACAAGGTTCTGCAACGATCCCGCAGTAAACGCCAGTATCCAGCTGACAAGCCATTGTTTGTAGAACGTGTTATAACGCTCTGAAGTGACTACAATGACACGATGGAGGAATATAGTGAATCCAAGAAGCTATCACCATTACATAGCATGAACAGAAACGTCATCTCACATCAGGATATTATATCTTTGATTATGCCACATGCAATTATTGCACGTACCTGTTAGCTTGAATATGTGTTACCTAAATGCTCAAATACACTTGCAAAGACTGGAATTTACCAGTGGATCGTAAAGAATACAGCATCTGAGATATACCTGTATAAACAAGATTGGGCCCCACTAACAAATATTCAATATTAAATGTCAACCCTGTAGTTACTATCCTGACCGAACACTTGATCTATTACTTCCAATACAAAACAACAACAGCAAAAAACAAAAACAAACGACAATATGACGGTTATCAAATCATAAAATATTCTCCTAAGATTTTAAACACAAAGTGGAAGGTGCACTCCTTTACTTACTAACTATTTTCTCTTTTCACTGTTAACATGCCCTCTTTCTTTCGCCCTGTAGTGACTCTCTGAAGGTTTCGATACCCGTGGTGACTGTGTAGCTTTGTGCTTAATAACAAAACAAATAAACAGACTTTCTTTCGCGCGAGTTCTATAGAAGCAAAGAAAAAGTTAAATTAATTATCAAGGTAGAGGGAAAAATCACTGTAGGCAGATTTTCTCAATTAAATATGAATAAATATACATTGTTTCCGGTATGATAATAATTATTTACATATCATAAACAAACCAATAAATCTTTTTTTTTGCAAAAAAATAATAGAATTTAAAGTAATTTATAGTTTGTACATTTATAAAATAGAAACAGCAGAGCGAATGGAGTGAAATGATTTTTCCAACTAGGAAATCCTGGTAAAATCATAAAGTGATACTCAAGTACCCACTATTTAAAAACAACGTGGGTATTTTTAATTTGTTTAATTAAAAATTCCCCTAGCGGAGTTTTTCACAATAGAAATTTTGGTCTGTTGGCATTATGCGAATAAGATCGTCTTGGGCATATATATATATTACCTCGAAACAATCCGGTAGTGAATTTATTTTTGGTTTCTGAATGCTTTAACATTCAAATTAATATTCGTAATTACTAGCTAAAGTAATATTGTAGAAATATTTTTAAGCCTGATTTCTATGAGTAGTTACTTTCTCATAGTTTAATAACATAACTTTAAATAGGATGCAACATGCAAGACTTAAGTCGAGAGTAAACGTGAAGTCAAGAAAATATAGGCCTACTCACTTTGATAATCATTTCTCCAATCCACCTCTTATGTTACTTTCGACTCATGTTTCTTCGATAGGTCCTAGATGGGCGTTATAAAAAGAGTTTTGTTCAAGATTTATCCAGTACACACGTCTTGCAATACACACATTATTCTCACTTACAAAAACACAGCTAGGCCTACGATCAGAAAGCACTTTCACTCCAGAACGCTAAACTTAATACTTTACTAATAGTAAAACCTGTGGTATATGTTCTTTCTCATAACGGTACCTGTACACGCTTGTTTGTTGCTAGGAGAGAATAAAATGGTACCACAAACACGTACATGTAAAGAATGAATAAGAATAAAAGAAAAAAGTTCCTCACTACCTTTCAAAAGGTTTCTTTCCTAGGGAACTAAAGAGGATTACCCTAATTAGGCGTAATCTTGTTAAAAACAGATTTAAATCACTATTTGAAAGTCTGTCAATGGTAATACCACCTTGCGATGGATATAAACAATTACTGATTTATTCCTGTTGAAATTCTGCTGGACTTTTGTAATATCTGGACAATGTATGTTCCATGGAATTCAGAAGATACAATTTTCAGAAATAGCATTACAGGAAGATGGAGATAATGAAAAATAAGATGTAACGTGTGAATTTCAAAAGTTTATTTACAAGAATGCAATTACTATCTAGAGCAGCTTGATCTTTTGATTACAGTCGACTGTGGTAAAGTGGTTAACGCAAAAAATAAATAATGAATTAAAAACCGCGCTCCGCACCTGTGACCCGTGGGCACATTATAACATCAGGGTAACTTAAGTCCCACGATTCGGTCAGACAAGAATAACTCGAGAGTTAAGGGTAGGTAGTGATGACTAGCTGCTTGCCATCTAGTCTATCAGATCTAAATTATTGACGGCTAGCGCAAATAGCTCTTGTGTAGCTTTTTGCCAACATACGAAAACAAATGAACGTTTAATTATTTTTTATACATAACTGTATATACACAGCCATCCACATGTCGTAAGCCTAAAAATCTTAGAAGAACAAAGACCCAGGATTAAACCGGGTAAATATAGGTCGGACATTACCGCGTGGTTAACGTTCTCTGATTGTAAATTCCATGCTTTTTTGGTTGCGGTTCCGCACTTTGGAGCTGTGAATCTGCTATAAGAATAACAGTCAAATTCCACTATTCGGCTTAAAAAAAAAAGAGTTGGTTGTGGGTGGTGTTGATTAGTTGCCTTTTCGGTTTAAAATTAGGGACGGCTAGGTGCAGATAGCCCCTTGATGTCACCCGAAGAGAAAGGTTAATAAGTTGTTGATTTGCTCCCAGTGGCACAGCGGTAAGTCTGAAGACTTATAACGCTAAAAACCGGGTTTCGATACCCGTGGTGGGCGCAGCACAGATAGCCCATCGTTTAGCTTCGTGATTAACAACAAACAAACAAACATGTTGATTTAAAATAAAATAGTGTTAGTTCAGGTTATCAGTCAGTCATTACGGTGTTATACATACTAACAATATGACAAACAAGACAACAACTGTACGTAGGCGATCAATTCAGCAATACAACACAGTGAACACGCAAAACCACCAATGTAACACACATATACACACAATCAGGGTTACATCAGTTGTATAGAATTGGTTGGTTGTTTCAGAGCAAAGCAACATTGGACTTTCTGCTGTATCCGCCTCGTGGAATCGAACCTAGATTTTAGAGTTGTAAGTCCGCAAACTTACCGCTTGCCCTACCGGGGAGACCAGTTGTAGAAAGTGACCAAAACGTTATTTCTAAAACACTACAGTAAATAGCACCTAAACACGTTGAGCATATCCTAGAATATGAAATGTTTATCAACAAACTGGAAAACAGTTCTAGAATTGAGACTCGTTGCTTTAGAGACTAACTTATACATTTGAAGTATTCAGATGTACTACACTATTAAGTATCAGATGAGTTAAACTATTGATATTGAGTTGAGACTCGTTGCTTTTTGGAATAACTTATACATTTGAAGTATTCAGATGTACTACACTATTAAGTATCAGATGAGTTAAACTATTGATATTGAG
>NW_013743013.1:0-3856 GCF_000517525.1 Limulus polyphemus
GGATGGGGATGCGAACCCGCGACCCGCAGATTGCAAGTCGAGCGTCCTAACCACCTGGCCATGCCGGGCCATTAACAAACGGAGACGTAACAATATTATAGCCAATAATTTACCTTATCTATGTAAATCTTTATCTGTTACTATTCTTACCTTTCTGTAGATACCTTCACAAATATTTGTCTAAAGCTTGTTTCTTGCTGGTTTTAACATTATGCATAAAACTTTGTGGTTTAAAGTGCAACTTATAAACTAACCTTCTTTATGCATAAATCAAAACACCTGTAATGATTATCAAACACATATTTCTAATTCATACTGTCCAAGTCGTCCATTTTAAATGGTGTTAATAAACTTTGATTGTTAGGAAATACAAAGTGAAGTAGAGTTTGTCTTGTTGCTGATACCTTCTAGCAGATGGCAAGTTTAAAACGCTTTGACCCTTGTGTTTGTCAAAGGCTAAAACACAAAATGCTTTCGTTTCTATAAAACTGACAGACAAACCAGAAATTCTATTTCAGTATCATTCGAACTTCACTTCATGTACATTATGACATTTAAACTTATTAGTTCATAAAAACATCAAATACAATTTTCACAAATAAACATAGTTTATAACTGAAAAAAAGATTTGACAATCATAATAATAAAAAGATCTTTAATTATAAATCAATGATTATTTTTCATATTTTATAAATCTAACACGTTTACTGTTTATCTTTACAGAATATACTTTACAACAAGAATGTAAAATCGCATACCTGCAAGGATAATGAAACATTTATCAACAAAACAAGATACACTACTATACTATAAACATCTTAGCTTATAAAATACTGGATTAGATTTCATACATATTTTTTTACATTATGGGTATATCACTATTTCAGTTAGAGTTCATATTTTTTAGTGTGTAATACTGTATGAAGACAAACACTTCGTTTATCATGAGGCATTGTACTAAAGTCATATCGCTACATAAATAAACAAATAAAGTATTCAATGTAAAGTAAGCATGTAAGATTTCAGTTTGTAGGCTCAGAAAAACTAGGTTATTAACTATTTCAAATATACATTTTCCTCACATATATATTAAAATAATGCTAAGGTAACGTGATGCATCATCTTTCATTTACACTTTATAGAAAGATCATCAAATATACATTAATTGTCAGTTACAATTCAATGTACTGTGATTTTCTTATATAAAACTTACGTTTCATCATAGCCCAATATGTTTAAACAGTTAATATATATATATATATATATACAAGTAAAATAACTGACTTAACAGGTATTACACATAGATAAACTAACATGCTTTTTATGTAAGCATCTTAGTTTATAAAATACTGGCTTAGCTTTCACAAAACATTTTTACATCATGCCCATATTATTACTTGCTCATTTCAGTTTAAAATGTAAAACGTTTAATATAGTTTATAAATGTTTGTGTAAAATTATTGTATTTTGCTGAGTTCTTCATGCTTTACAACAAGAAACACTACTCAATATAATTAAACTGTGCCTGACATACACTAGTTGGTCAAAAGATTAGACAGGGTCAGTAAGAAAATATAACTTATACTCATCTTATTTTGATATCCACTATCAACTTATTTTTACTCTGTTCAAACTAAAAATCAAATGTCAGATAATTATGATGAATATCACTTTTTGACAAGTTTGTTTGAACAACTAATACAAGTCTCCATCTACATTTCTTGTATAAAATACTATACTATCATTTTACTATTCATGTAAGTAAAATCACAAACTTATCAAACATACTAGAACATTCATTAACAAAACGTCAAGATACACTAATTTATTATTTACAAGAATAATCTTAGTTTATAAAATACTGTCCTCTACATGTCTAGCTTAGTCTTTTATGATAAATTACACACCATGAATATCAGTACATAACAAGTGTATTTGAACAACTAATAGAAGTCTCCATTTATATTTCTTATATAGAACTCCTGGTTCATTATAGCCCAATATACTATCATTAGCCCCCAAGTGGATCAATGGTGTGTTTGCAGATTTACAACACTAGAAACTTTTTGATGCCTTTGGTGGGCATACTACAGATAGCCCATTGTGTTGTTTTGAGCTTAACTACAAACACACAAACAGGCAAATGCTATCATTAATATATATAAGTAAAATCACGCTTAACTAAAACATTTGTTAACATATTGTCATGATTCACTAATATACTATTTACAAAAAATACAAACATCTTAGTTTATACACTATTAACCTATACATGTCTAGCCCTTGAAGAAGAAAGGTCCACCTTTCGAAAGCGCTGGGGGTATAGGGTTTTTATTCATTTCTATCAGGACTTCTTGAACCTACGTGTTTTTCTAACATCATGAATATCTACTAACATTTGTTCTAGAATGATAGCACAAAGACACTAGCAAGGTATTTTTTGCAAATTCAGTTTATACAACATAAATTACTTTAAGTTAATTTTACTGTTTATAATATTCTGTAAATCAGTATTTTTGTTTTGTTTTTGTATAAAGAAATATGAAAAAGTCACCATACCTAACACACAGAATTTAATTGTGAACTTGTAGCATTGATCTTTAACTTTATAGAATTCAATCGTTTCGTCCTGTTCCATGCAATTAGTTTGCTCATATTGCCCTTTATGGTTGGCTTTAATTACCAAACTCTAACATCACAGTTAGTAAGAATAGTTACTTTGCTTTTGGACCTTAATCTTCAAAGTTGACACACATTGACATACATACGAGTGTGAATGATTATTCCACGATATTTACGATACTGAGTCGAAAGGTCGCTGAAAAAACAATCACATATGTATATTAAGGATAAGCTTTACAATAAAATTTCAAAAGCATGGAGAAAACTGCTTATTTTAGACATAAGATAGTAGACATCGTATACTTATTATTGCATAGAGAATGAAAACAAGATTTAGATATTTTCTACATCGTGTTCACGCTTAATATTCTTTGTTACACTTTTTACATTGACGTAATATATTGTATATTTTCAAAAGAAATCTACCAATAAGGGAAAAGGTTGTTTAGAATTCCGTCTCGCATATTGTCCAATTTCTTCCCTTTTCATTTCAAGTCTCATATCAGTAATGTTACACCCATGTGTTATCAAAAAATGTTTATTTATACTTATTCAAATGATGGCAGAAGTATATATATTATGCTAATTGCATGCCTTACCTTGGAGATAACTGTTTAGTTAATTGCATTTGCTATGTTTTCTAGAACCCAATTCTCTTGCTAATGCCTTTATTGATTTTTAAATTATTTTATCATAAACAATAAGTATAAATAAAATAAAGTTGTCTCAAATGAATCAGTTTTATAACCACAATAATGAAAGTTTTAGACAATCATTTTATTATTTTCAAATGTTTTGAATGTGCATATCAGTTTCAAAGGTTCCTTTTTTACACCTGGTACTAACTTCAAGGAAGAGGTGAAATACAACATCAAATACTTCTTCCAGAACTTTTATAAAACTACGATAAAAGCAAAATAATGAATTCTCTCTTTGATTTTGTGCTATTATTTATCTTTAAGAACAAAAACACGTTTTCTACTTTTCTGACATAAAAATTCATGTTATCTTCATCGACTTGCATGTCACTACTCCATACTGTGATAATCTGATGCGATACAATATCTTCGTCATATACTATTATTTGTTTGTATCACTGTGTGGACGAAATACATGATCGGAGTTAGCGGATTGGAATAGTCTTAACAATTAATACTGTTGCGTCAGCGAGGTAACGTGACTAGTGTCACGCCCCCTGCTTTCTGGAAATATCTTGTACCTTCGTGAATTGTCG
>NW_013743014.1:0-2568 GCF_000517525.1 Limulus polyphemus
TGACATAAATTGAAATTAAACACAAACATCGACACTGTCTGGTTAACTCTGCCATATTGCCATAAAGTGAACTTAAACTTACATACATCGACACTGTCTGGTTTACTTTAGCAGACAAATATTAACCCAGTGCCTTTTTTATTCTCGAAGCTAATCTAGAACGCAGAGACAGACTAGATTAGCACCCATTTGATAGGCTGCGCACCTAAGGCCATGTTTACAGAATATCAATAATGAGCTTATCGGTTGAGACTAGAATTATAGGAAAAATCGTGGGAACGTATTAAATTTAGATATATATAGTTTAAAGTAAAAAACTATATGAAGTAGTATTTTACGTCTTCACTATATCATAAGTTGATAAAGGCTCAAGTCTCTCTTCTTGTGGGAATTGACTTCTTTGCTAAACACTTGAGAACCTGCGTCGATTCGTTCATTAAAAGTCATAAGGGTTTCGGCCCTTTAAACCTAGTGCCTCTCCTGAAGACCTCTCAGATGTCTTGAGTATCCATGAAGGTACTGTACCAAAAGTGTTGAAAATGGCACGTAAATTGTTAAAAGAAATTACAATCTCAGTGGTTTAATAACCTCATCACTGGGGCGATTGTAACTTGATTCATGGGCAGACCCCCAAAAAAATGGGTGTGTCACATGAGCACCAAATATATATATATATATATATGTTGTTAATGACTTGTAAGCCTAAATGGATTCCTTTGTAAAATAACTTCGGTTATCGATAAGAAAGATACTGAACACCTACAAAATTCGACGACGAAGATTTCATATTTCTCAATTTGTTAAACATAAATAGCAAGGTGGTGGTAAAAAAAAAATGTTGGCTTGTTTTTGTTAAGCACAATGGGCTTTCTATACTGTTCCCACCACGGTTATATAAGCCATCAGACACTTACCGCTGAACCAGTGGAGGGCTTACAAAAAAAGTGCAAACACTGTAAAATTCTAAGAAAGTCCAGCATAGGAAAAGTTCGGGTGCTCGTACTACATACGTCTGTGAATCCTCTAATGTTATTCGTAATACAATTAACTTTTATATATACATATATATATATATATATATTTAATAACGACATATTCTATAAAAAAATACATTCCATTTCCCGAACTACTGTATCCTGTTTTGTGTAAACGATCTAGCAGCTGGAGATTTATTTTGTCTTGGAGCGATGTCACTTGGATGTGATTTAAATGTCTTGTTAAAAAATGGTTGTAATACATGTGCATTCAGATGAGCTCCTATACAGGCCTCCCCTCAATATACTACATCTGTTTCTACGAAAAGGAGGGTAAGAAATGACATAAATAAATTATATTAAAATCAGCTTTTAGGCTAACGCCGTAAAGTATTTATAGAACGCAAGCACGTGTTTAATAAATGCGTTGTGACATTAGCGCAAAAGTTTATTTTTTTAAGCTATTTTCCCACAATTAAAAAATGACTCTTAAAACTGACTCGGATAATCTGTTTGTACATGAGTGAAAAGACTGACCTTTTTGTTTGGCATTTTTTTCTTAGAAATGTAAATAGAAAGAAAAAACGACTGCAGACACGATAATATCAAAGTTTAATACCGGCAGTATTTAATGTTTAAATTATTTTACATCTATTCGCTAGCTCACGTGCACAGACCAATGTTTATTTACCTTTACACGACTTGAAAATATCAGAGAAACTCAACTGAACATATGTTTCACGAACATGCGATCCCCCCGGTGGGACAGCGATAAGTCTTTGGATTTACAACGCTAAAATCAGGGGTTAGATTTCCATCGGTGGACACAGCAGATAGCCCGATGTGGCTTTGCTATAAGAAAACAGACACACACAGGAGCATGCATATATTTGTAACTGAAACGTTTTTACATACAATATATACATCCTTTCTGAAGTATATTTATATATAAAACTGAAATCTGGATTCTGACGAGCTGGGAAACTATTTCCCGTATAAACTATTTTAAATATTTTGTGACTAGTGCAACTGTACTGGTAGTGGTCGGTGTTCATATACATAATAGGTCATATAAAATATGTTTATGTATTAAAATTCAATAAAGGTAGCTACCGAAACATGTTGAGTCATTTCTAATGTTGCGGCACAGCGGCATGTCTACAGACTTATAACGCTAGAAACTGGGTTTAGATACCCGTGGTGAGCAGAGCACAGATAACCCATTGTGTAACTTTGTGCTTACTATAAACAAACAATTTTCAATGTTGTTCTTCGGCCAAGTAAAGTTTTGTTGTGCATTATGAAATTTTGTTGTACTATTTATTTTATCCCCAGGTGGGACAGTGGTAAGTCTACGGATTAACAAAGCAAAACCCGGAGTTCGATCCCCCGTAGTTGACGAAGCCGATACCCCAATGTGGCTTTGGTCTAAAAAAACACACTATTTATTTTATGTTTATATATGCGTAAACATTTCCTTTTTTCTTTTGCTAAAATGGACGATCCCAAGAAAGTGGTGTAATGCTTCATGGCTTCACTAGGTTATACCAAGAAAGTGGTGTAATGTTTCATGGCTTCACTAGGTTATATCAAG
>NW_013743015.1:0-1792 GCF_000517525.1 Limulus polyphemus
TGTGAAGAATTGTAAGTGGATAGATATAACCGTGTGGTTCTGTGAAGAATTGTAAGTAGACAGCTATAACAGTATGGTTCAGTGAAGAATCTTAAGTCTACATATATGACAAAATTGTTCAGTGAAGAATTGTAAGTGGCCAGATATAACATATTTTTCCTCTGAAGAAATGTAATGGGACATATATAACAATATCGTTCTGTGAAGATGTGAAAGTGGAACGACATAACAGTATGGTTCTGTGATGAATTGGAAGGTGACAGATATAACAGTTTGGTTCTGTGTAGAATTGTAAGTGTACAGATATAACAGTATGGTTCTGTGATGAATTGCAAGTTTACATATATAACAGCATGTTTCTGTAAAGAATTGTAAGTTGGCAGATATAACAGTATGGTTTTGTGAAGAATATTAAGTCTACAGATGTAACAGTATAGTTCTGAGAAGAATTGTATGTTTGCAGATATAACAGATTGGTTATGTGAAGAAGTGTAAAGTGACAGATATAACAGTATGGTTCTCTGAAGAATTGTATGTGGACAGATATAGCAGTATGGTTCTGTGAAAAATTGTAAGGTGACAGATATAACAGTATGGTTCTGTGAAGAATTGTAAATGGACTGATATAGCAGTATGGTTTTACGAAGAATATTAAGTCTACAGATATAACAGTATGGTTCTGACAAGAATTGTAAGTTGAACGATATAACAGTATGGTTCTGTGACAAATTTTAAGGTTACAGATATAACAGTATGCTTCTGTGAAGAATTGTAAGTGGACAGATATAACATTATGGTTCTGTAAAGAATTGTAAGTGGAACAATATAAAAGTATGGTTCTGTGAAGAATTGTAAGTGTACAGATATAACAGTATGGTTCTGTGAAGAATTGTAAGGTGACACATATAACAGTATGATTCTGAGAAGATTAAGTGTACAGATATAACTTTTTCGTTTTGTGAACAATTGTAAGTGGAAACATATAACAGTATGGTTCTGTGAAGAATTGTAAGGTGACAGATGTAACAGTGTGGTTCTGTGAAGAACTGTAAGTAGACAGCCATAACAGTATGATTCAGTGAAGAATTGTAAGTGAGCAGATATAACAGATTGGTTCTGTGAAGAAGTGTAAGGGGACAGTTACAACAATATCGTTCTGTGAAGAATTGTAAGTTGAACGATATAACAGTATGGTTCTGTGAAGAATTATAAGGTGTCAGATATAACAGTTATGGTTCTGTGAAGAATTGTAAGTGTACAGATATAACAGTATGGTTATATGAAGAATTTTAAGTGGAACGATATCACGGTATGGTTCTGTGAATAATTGTAAATGGAACGATATAACAGTATGGTTCTGTGAAGAATTGTAAGGTGACAGATATAACAGTATGGTTCTGTGAAGAATTGTAAGTGGACAGATATAAGAGTATGGTTCTGTGAAGAATTGTAAGTGTACAGATATAACAGTATGGTTCTGTAAAGAATTGTAAGCAGACAGATATAAAAATATGGTTCTGTGAAGTATTGTAAGTCTGCAGATATAACCCCGTGGTTCATTAAAAAATTTTAAGTCTACATATATAACAGTATGGTTCTGTGAAGAATTATAAGAGGACAGATATAACAGAATATTTCTGTGATGAATTGTAAGAGGACAGATATAACAGTATAGTTCTGCGAAGAATTATAAGATGACAGATATAACAGTATGGTTCTGTGAAGAATGGAACGATATAACTGTATGGTTCTGGGAAGAATTGTAAGTTGACACAAATAACAGTATGGTTCC
>NW_013743016.1:0-3186 GCF_000517525.1 Limulus polyphemus
ACCGTCACATAATAACGCCTCCACGGCTGAAAGGGCGAGCATGTTTGGTGTGACGGGGATTCGAACCCGCGACCCTCAGATTGCTAGTCGAGCGCCCTAACCACCTGGCCATGCCGGGCCGACCATACCGAATAAACCCATGTTTACACCACTTCTAACATAATCAGCGAATTTTCCCTCGTCTAATGTACTGTACGTTAGATTAATATTAATATTATTAATATTTCTCTGCTTCGCTATTTGATACTTCGTGTGAATATATGAAACACACACAAAGATGCTTTTTGACTTTCAGACTTTTATTGTTTTAACAAATATTTTTTAAAAAAATAGCAGAGACATCTCCCCAAAGTAGACGATACAGAATAAAATAAACTACGTCTCCAAACCTGTTTTATGGCTTTAAACTTATATTTTTACAAACCGCTAGCTATGAAAACGACTGACACGGAAAAATATTATTGATTTGTGACGACCTATGACTGACACAGAAAAATATTATTGATCTGTGACGACCTATGACTGACACGGTAAAATATTATTGATTTGTGACGACCTGTGATAACACGGTAAAATATTATTGATTTGTGACGACCAATGATGACACGGTAAAATATTATTGATTTGTGACGACCTATGACTGACACGGTAAAATATTATTGATTTGTGACGACCTATGATGACACGGTAAAATATTATTGATTTGTGACGACCAATGATGACACGGTAAAATATTATTGATTTGTGACGACCTATGACTGACACGGTAAAATATTATTGATTTGTGACGACCTATGACTGACACGGTAAAATATTATTGATTTGTGACGACCTATGAGAGAACAATGGTCTTGTAGTTTCGATTGACGTCACCTTTTTTCTATTCTGTTATTTTTGAAAGATAGAAACAAGCTAATTAACTGATAAAATATATAAATTAAATAATCCTCCCGCTGGGTCAACAGTAAGTTTCTGGACTTACAACGCTAAACTTCGGAGTTCGATTCCCCACGGTGTAAATAACGCAGATAGTCCATTTTGTAACTATACAACTCAAACAAACCTTAGTTACATAATGACCTGGTGTATTCAACTTACAAACTTCGCGTTGGTTCCTAATTCCGTACATAATACAGTTTACAGTTCTTGTTTTGTTCGTCGTGCCTGTGTTTTCTATATGTATCTTTTGTAATTGGTTTAGTCGGAATTTGTATTCTGTATTTATGGTAAAGTTACTAAAGGCGCCGTCTCTATTTCGAACTAATGATCAGTAAAACCCTACCATTCAGTCCACACAAAGGTATTGACCGTCACCCTTATAACGCGTCCACAGCTTAAAGTGAGGGGAATATTTTTGTGGCGTCCAACCCGGCTCGCTGTACCATAGAGACGACTCTCTCGTCATTGAAGTTAGAAAAGGTTTACAGATAAAGTTAACGTTGTTCGAAGAACAACGTTAACTTTATCTGTAAACCTGAAGAACAACGTTAACTTTATCTGTAAACCTGAATTTTTAGGCTTAACTTTCTACTCTCGCCCCCCAGTGGCACAGTGGTATGTCTTCGGACTTACAACACTAGAAACCGGGTTTCGATACCCGTGGTGGGCAGAGCACAGATAGCCCATTGCGTAGCTTTGTGCTTAACTTCAAACAAACAAACTTTCTACTCGTGATTTTTATCCATCTATTTATACTTACCTAATTCCAAGTTCCGTATTTACTCAATACAAGTTGTTGATTGGTCACTTAAGATGCATATTATGAAAAAAACAACAACAAAAACGATTATGTGCAGTTGGTCACACTTAAGGTTAGGTCCATATTCGTTACCATAAATCCTTTGCCTTTCAGTACCGCTCGAGCATCGAGATTTGTTGATTACTTTTATATACACGAAATATACTTGAAATCGTCAAAGGTAAATAATATATACTAAGTTATTATTAGTAATAACTAAACCAGAGATAGAATGTAATATAAGTTAACGAAGTCTAGTCTGTATGATAAACTGGCAAAAGTATATAAAGTCATAAACCAATAAGACAAGTGAACTAAAACTTAACTGATGTTTATGTTTGTGTTTGTATTCTAGTTATTTATGTTTGTCTGTATTCTAGTTATTTATGTTTGTGTGTTTGTATTCTAGTTATTTATGTTTGTGTGTTTGTATTCTAGTTATTTATGTTTGTGTTTGTATTCTAGTTATTTATGTTTGTGTGTTTGTATTCTAGTTATTTATGTTTGTGTGTTTGTATTCTAGTTATTTATGTTTGTGTTTGTATTCTAGTTATTTATGTTTGTTGTATTCTAGTTATTTATGTTTGTGTTTGTATTCTAGTTATTTATGTTTGTCTGTATTCTAGTTATTTATGTTTGTGTGTTTGTATTCTAGTTATTTATGTTTGTGTTTGTATTCTAGTTATTTATGTTTGTCTGTATTCTAGTTATTTATGTTTGTCTGTTTGTATTCTAGTTATTTGTTTGTTTGTCTGTTTGTATTCTACTCAAGAGCTGCGTTAGTCGGCCTTAGTTTATGAGTGTTAAATTAGGTTAGTCGTCCTTAGTTTATGAGTGTTAGGTTAGTCGTCCTTAGTTTATGAGTGTTAGGTTAGTCGGCCTTAGTTTTTGAGTTTTAGGTTAGTCGTTCTTAGTTTATGAGTGTTAGGTTAGGTTAGTCGTCCTTAGTTTATGAGTGTTAGGTTAGGTTAGTCGGCCTTAGTTTATGAGTTTTAGGTTAGGTTAGTCGTCCTTAGTTTATGAGTGTTAGGTTAGGTTAATCGTCCTTAGTTTATGAGTTTTAGGTTAAGTTAGTCGGCCTTAGTTTATGAGTGTTAGGTTAGGTTAGTCGGCCTTAGTTTATGAGTTTTAGGTTAGGTTAGTCGGCCTTAGTTTATGAGTTTTAGGTTAATCGTCCTTAGTTTATGAGTGTTTGTTTTTGTTGAGCGCAAAGCTACTCGGGAGCTATCTGTGTTTAAGAACAGAGCTATCTAATGTGCTAACTGTGCTGTGCCCAATAATGATATCAAAATATGACTTTTAGCGTTATAAACCTTCAGATCTGCCGCTGAGCCTCTTGGGGGGGGGGACGATTAGTAGTGATAGAGTAGAGAGAAGGCAGCTAGTCAACACCGCCAACTCTTCAGCTACCAACGAATATAGTTGGATTAACCTTAACTTTATAATGT
>NW_013743017.1:0-5884 GCF_000517525.1 Limulus polyphemus
CTTTAGACGGGTAAGCGATACTTCTAAATATTCTCAACTGTTTAACAGCTTTCTTTAGGCGGGTAAGGGATATTTATAAATATCTTTAACTGATTAACAGCTTTCTTTAGACGGGTAAGCGATACTTCTAGATATTCTCAACTGTTTAACAGCTTTCTTTAGGCGGGTAAGCGATATTTATAAATATCCTCAACTGTTTAAAAGCTTTCTTTAGACAGGTAAGCGATATTTCTAAATATCCTCAACTGTTTAACAGCTTTATAAACTAACATAATACTTAATATCACAGTATAGAACGTGCTTTTAATAGGATGATATAATAACATAATATAGTAACACATGTTAACTTATTCTAACAGGACATGGGAACTGATGGAATATTCGGACTTGGGGCAGAGTATACAGATAACTGTGGAGACACTGGAAACAACAATTGCATGTCATTGTTGTCTTTTCAACTGTTGACATTGATGATCATTAAACCTGTACCAAAATTTTTCCAAGACATTATCATACCGTAGGTATCAAACGTTTACAATGGAATACGAATATCTAATATTATGTTGTCTGAATTTATTGTTTATTTACATATTTAAACATGATAAAAGGATACAAAACAATACATTTAACAGAATAAGAGGATAGTAAATTGAGACATGAAAATTGTGAAAGCCATTGAACCTAACAAAAAAGTTGAAAATAATATTACATTAGTCCTATCAAATCCCTTACTTTTACTATTTACATTCAATTAAAACAAACCTGTTAACTTCAGTACACTTTCTACACGTCCCTAAAAATCATTTCAATCCATATGTTAATTCCACATGTAAATCTTAATCAATAATATAAAATCAATGTTATTTCAATATGAGAGACATTCTATGCTCATAATTTAATGTTTTCTTTCATTAATTCTATTTACTACTCTTAAACTTTGTTTTTACTTCTCTTTTCAATGTGTTAATTCCCAAATTCTGCCTTTATTTCTCCTACCTTTTACTCTGGTAATTCTCAGATTCTGCCTTTGTTTCTCCTACCTTTTATTCTGGTAATTTTAAGATTCTGCCTTTATTTCTCCTACCTTTTTGCTCTGGTAATTCTCAGATTCAGCCTTTGTTTCTTAAAGTTATATTCAGAAAGAATAAACCAGTTTTATTTAAGAAAGGACTTGTGTCGCTAAAGTTTCGTCGGAACGAATTTACGGAAAATTAACTAACGAATGGAGATGTAACAGTATATAGAACAGAGAAAGAAAGAAAAGTGACAGAGTAGAAACAGAAGGAGAAAGATATAATAAATACTGTAGAAGAATAAAAATAACAACACATAGGATTTAGCAACATTTACAGGAACGAATGAGAAGTACATAAATAGAAATATTAAAAAGCAAGGAGAAATTATCAAAAATCAACAAGCTAGAGAGAAATATAGAAATTAGCATAGTAAGAAAGAAAAATAATCAAAGTAAAAAAATATAACATAAAACGAGAATAAAAATTAACAGAATACAAAGAAAGAACAAAGGCACACAGAAATTAACAAAGCAAAAATGAATGAAAAAACATATATAATTTAACATACTACAAAGAAAGGCCAAAGGTATGCAAAAATTACTGGAATAAAAGGTTGGAGAAACAAAGGCTGAATCTGAGAATTACCAGAGTAAAAGGTAGTCGAACCTTCGTGAATTATCGGGAGACTACTAGATTGGGGGTAGTCTGGTATATATAAGATGGTCACAACGTGACGAGGTAATGAGTAATTGAACTGCAGTCAGAGAGTGTGTAATTGAACGGAGTATTGTTGAAGTTGAGCACATGAGACGTTTGTTATAGCGCGACTGTTGAAATTAAGTGTATCGGTCATTGTTCCGTCACGTTGTGACAATCTTATATATACCAGACTACCCCCAATCTAGTAGTCTCCCGACAATTCACGAAGGAACAGAATATTTCTAGAAGGAGGTGGCGTGATACTAGTCACGTGACCTCGCTGACGCAACAATACTCTTTTCATTTCCACTAGCTGAGAGTACCCTTTAAGGAAATAAAAAGGACAACTTTAGATAATATTCTTTCCTTGGTTATTAAATCCCTAATGACCTCATTAGATGTTAATTGCTTACCCTGCTTTGTGGAAGGGAATACTTGATTAGGCACTTGTGTCTTTATATTCAAAGCCAAAAGCCTATAAGAAAATGTTCCATATTTAAGTTCTTTATTTATCCTTCTTCTCGGGAATCAATCCTAAAATAAAATAGTCAATGTATGCCGTTAAGGTTTCCAGTTACCCTACAAAAAAAAGTAATGGTAATTGAGTTGGACAACTCTGGGTGAGGGATACTAACACGCACACGCACATATTGGAACATTTTTGTAGTAAGATGTTTGTTTGTTCTCCATTTTAACCTTGCTCATGTCTTTGTTTTTGTTGATCTGAATATAATTAATTATTAAATAAAGAGCAAGAAATAGTAACTGTGCTTCGTTAACATAAACAACAGGCTTTTAAAGAAGATGTTTCGGAGATGTCAAGGCACGAAGGTGGATGACTTTTCTCCTTCTGAGGGTCATTCTAGAATGCATTACTTGCTACGAGAAATGCAGAAACCTAATGCAGAAGACTTTCGTCTCAGTGAATTTAATGAAAAGATAATTCAATATGGATACCTGATGGTAGGTACATTTAACAGAGATAGTAGTATATTATAATGTAGTAACTTACTCAAGCATGAACTCTCAAACTCTGTTGTTTTTTTTTAACAACATATTAACAACTTAATATGGATACCTGATGGTAGGAACACTTCACAGAGATAGTTGTGTATGTTTGAGAGTTCATGCTTGAGTAAGTTACTACATTATATCTGTTGTTTCTTTTGAAAAGAATCTCTCTTTTTCAACATTTTATTATTTGAGATTTCTCTCAGAACCAAATTGTTAACAATTTTTAAAAAGTAGCAACTTGAACTAATTTGTCACACTTGACTTACAGTACAGACCTATGACTGATGTATAGCCTGTATCTGTTCTTTTTCGGTAACTTACAGTAAACAACTTCAATGACTGGGGTATAACTTTTGTTTTTACTTAACTTACAGTAAACAACTTCAGTGACTGGGGTATAACTATTGTTTTTACTTAACTTACAGTAAACAACTTCAGTGACTGGGGTATAACTGTTATTTTTACTTAACTTACAGTAAACAACTTCAGTGACTGGGGTATAACTGTTGATTTTACTTAACTTACAGTAAACAACTTCAGTGACTGGGGTATAACTGTTGTTTTTACTTAACTTACAGTAAACAACTTCAGTGACTAGGGTATAACTGTTGTTTTTATGTAACTTACAATAAACAACTTCAGTGATTAGGGGTATAACTGTTGTTTTTACTTAACTTACAGTAAACAACTTCAGTGACTGGGGTATAACTGTTGTTTTTACTTAACTTACAGTAAACAACTTCAGTGATTGGGGTATAACTGTTGTTTTTACTTAACTTACAGTAAACAACTTCAGCCCCAGTTACTGAAGTTAAGTAAAAACAACAGTTATACCCCAATCAATGAAGTTGTTTACTGTAAGTTACGTAAAAACAACAGTTATATCCTAGTCACTGAAGTTATGTAAAAACAACAGTTATACCCCAATCACTGAAGTTGTTTACTGTAAGTTAAGTAAAAACAATAGTTATACCCCAATCACTGAAGTTGTTTACTGTAAGTTAAGTAAAAACAACAGTTATACCCCAGTCCCCCAATCACAAGTAAAAACAACAACACTTATAATATAACTTTTGTTGTTTTTACTTGTGCAGCTTTTTGCTGCTTCCTTTCCATTAGCACCTCTCCTTGCACTAATAATCAACATAATCGACCTCCGGGTGGATGGTAAAAGGTTATTGTGGTGGAACAGGAGGCCAATTCCTTTCCGTGATAATGACATTGGTGGGTAACTTTGTTTATTTAACTAACGTAAATTAATAGGGCAACGAGTTGATTGAGTAACAAGTAGACAAAAGTAAAACAAGTGTTTTTTTTTCTTTGTCATGTTCGATTATTAATATGATGTACTGTAGATGGCGCTGATAAGCTATTGTTCATGTCTTTATCAGAAAGTTTCTGTACAATAAACTGTTGGTGAGACGTTGAACATGTGATAAATATTTTTTTATGCTATAACATAACGAGATTCATTGATTCACAATAATGTTTTACTGTAATAAAATAAAATAAAATAACTTCCACTTTTTCTATACAAATCTGTGGTAGTTGTAGCTTAGCCCATGGGTTTTATCTTTTTGTATACAAATCTGTTGTGGTAGTAGCTTAACCCGTGGGAAGTGCAGAAAGAACACAAAACACAGGAAGTGCATAAAGAACACACAAAATACGTGAAATGCATAAAGAACACAGGAAGTGTATAACGAGCATCTGAAGAAACGTGACAACAGAGACAAGAACACATGTAACAAAACATACCAAGAAATATGGGGTCTAAATATAAAAAAAAAAACAGCTGGACTCAGAGAAGTTGATACAAAAGTCTTTCTTGATCAAGTGGGTGAGATGAAGACCAAGAGAAACTAGTAACGTTCAGATCAAGGTTGGTTTGGACAGCTGGACTCAGAGAAGTTGATACAAAAGTCTTTCTTGATCAAGTGGGTGAGATGAAGACCAAGAGAAACTAGTAACGTTCAGATCAAGGTTGGTTTGGATCTTTCCTTTTTAATTTACCACTTACAATGTTTATGTTTACCTTGAGAACAAATCTGCACAGTGGGCTATTTGTGCTGTGCTCACCACAGGACTCGAATCCAAAATGTTAATTTTATAAACTCGAAGTCTTACCGGATGACACAGTTACCACCTCAGGCTATGGCAGATAGTTATCTAAGATTGTTACCTTCTCTACCTAATGTTGAAAAAGAAAGAAAACTATATAACACAATACCTATTCTTATTTACCTACTTTTTATTCCAGGTATCTGGTTCCATATTCTGAGGTTTATGAACGTCCTCGGGGTTATAAGTAATGCTTTCCTCATTGCTTTTACATCGGAATTTGGCCAGTCTTTAACCCTAGCTCAGAAGTTTCTCTTTGTGATCGGTTTTGAGGTAAATTAAATACTTGCCTGTTATCTTAGTAACAACTATAGTTTGTTAAATATTAAAACTGGAATATACTTTGAAGTACACAGCGCTTTGACAAACGTCTTCGAATAATGGTTGGATATGGCTTGAATGGGTAATAAAGAAAAACTTTAATATAAGTTCAACATAACAGCAAATGTACAACGTTTCGACAAGGTTTTGTCATCATCAGGTAATTATCGAAACGTTATACATTTGCTGTTATGTTAAACATATATTAAAGTTTTTCTTCATTACCCATTCAAGCCATCTCTAAGCATTATTAGTTTCAAAGTGGGTTCCTCGTCTTCGAATTTGAAATAGTCATTGAATGTTCGTCAACTATGATAAGTAATTCAGGTAGTACATGGGAAACATTACTAAAGTAGGTTCAGTAATTCAAGTAGTACAATAATAGTAGGTTCAGTAATTCAAGTAGTACAATAATAGTAGGTTCAGTAATTCAAGTAGTACAATAATAGTAGGTTCAGTAATTCAAGTAGTACAATAATAGTAGGTTCAGTAATTCAGGTAATACATGGGAAACATTACTAAAGTAGGTTCAGTAATTCAAGTAGTACATTAACGGTAGGTTCAGTAATTCAAGTAGTACAATAATAGTAGGTTCAGTAATTCAGGTAGTACATGGGAAACATTACTAAAGTAGGTTCAGTAATTCAAGTAGTACAATAATAGTAGGTTCAGTTGTTCAACTAGTACAATAATAGTAGGTTCAGTAATTCAGG
>NW_013743018.1:0-4054 GCF_000517525.1 Limulus polyphemus
TTTAGCTGCGGGATCTTTAAGGGCTTGCCATTGTCTGGGGCTGATTAAGTCGATGGTCAATGTACCCTCCTTGTGTAAAATACAGTAAATCATCCTTTAATGTATTTAATTCACATTGAAATTTGCTAATGTTTTCCATTTGTACTTCTTGCCACTGTTGTTGACTTTCCTGTAGATGCTGCTGACTTTCCCGCAACTGTTGGAGACTTTCTTCCTGATTCTTTTCTCGTTCTTCTTGTTTTTCTTTTTCGTCCAACAACTGCTGTAATTTCTCTTCTTGTTTCTTTTCTCGTTCTTCTTGTTTCTTTTGCTGTTCTTGTATTGCTGCCATCAAATCTGCTAAGCTGTAGTTTGATTTGCCGCTTCTTGTTTTCATCTTCTTTTTTTTTGTTTGTTTGTCCCACTCCCTGACACCAATTTGTTACGCCTCTGGTCGTTTGTTAATTTCCCGTATAATTTCTTTGGGATGAAACTTTAGCGATACAAGTCCTTTCTTAAATAAAACTAGTTCATTCTTTCTCAATTGAACTTTGTAATACACTTAATTTCCACAGTCACTTTAACACACGCTATAATTCACAACGAACGATTCACGTACCGTACATCCAGTAAACACTCGAGCATTCACGAACCTTCGAGAATATCATGACGTGTTACTAGATTCGCGTGACTTCCGCTGTCGTAACAGTATTTTTCTGGTTACCTTAAGTGAGTATTATTGCACTATAGCAACACTCACGTAGTTTAGAGAAAGTTAGAGGCGTCAGTGAACCACTGGTATATATCGTTGGCTCGCGAGCACAAGTTAGTAAAGAAAAGTGAAGTCAAATGCAGGTCAGTCAGAAAATTAGTTAACGAAAGAAAAGGTGAAGTTAGCCAGCGTGTGAGTGACTAGCCGTAAAGGGCAATATTTTAAAGTGAGTTTCACAGTTTAATAGAGAAAAGGATGATAATTAGTCTTTTCAAAGGGTGTTCTAAATTAATTAACCGCCTGTGTGGACTTTAACAGAAAGGAGACAACTATAGAAACTTAGAGAGTAACGTAAGTGAATTATCACAGATGGTACAGTAAGAAACAAAGTAGAGAAAAATAATTCGTCTTGTCAGTTGGATTCTAGATTAATTGAATCAGTCTGTGTGGACTTTTCATAAGAAAAGAAAATTATTTAGAGTTTTAGACACAACTGTGATAACCTATAATGTAAAGAATTTTATACCTACATTTGACTTATTTTGAATATATTATTTTAAAACAAGTGGATTGTGTGCTGTCTGTTTGTTGTTAGAATTTATCACCAACAAGTTACAGACATACTGTAAAAGAATCCCAGCCTACATACTTAAACACCCTGACAACTGAGTAGTTGGTTGGTCCTCCTCATGTTCTAATAACCTCCCAGCTCACTCTTACTTAAAACTGTGACATTTGGCGAGCCAGCCAGGATTATACAGTAGTAAATGGTGGTAGGAAAAAAAAAAGACGTGAATGACAGTGTAAATAAGTAGGCCTATATATGCATAACGATAGCGGTAGCGAAAATAGTGTGGATATTACTATTACACAATATAACCATATCATATTTTAGAAACAGGTGAGTGTCTTGGGTTAAAAGTCAGGGAACTATGAGAGTTTGATAGACAACAACAATAGCTAGAGAAAGAGAATAACATAGACAGAGAAGAGAGGAAGAAAGACTAAAAGAAGAAAAGGAGAGAAAGAATAAGGGCACAAAGAGAGAAAGAAGAAAAGGAGAGAAAGAATAAGAGCACAAAGAGAGAAAGAAGAAAAGGAGAAATGAGAAAATGAGAGTAAGGAGAGACTGGAGATAGAGAAAGAAAAAGAATAAAAGCAAAATTGAGAAAGAAGAAAAACAGAGAGAGGAGAGACTAGAAATAGAGAGAATAAAAGTACAAGCTCACTTAAATGAAAGAAGAAGGACCCAAGAATGACAATGGGGTCAGGACCAGCCGACCCAAGCTGCCCAAATTTGATAAACATAAAGACGACACGGATGCTTTCCTAGAAAGATATGAAATATTCACCCAAAGTCAAAACTGGGACAAAGGTGATTGGGCACTCTGTCTCAGCCCACTTCTTACAGGAAAAGGCCTACAAGTCTAGGCAGGAATGACATCAGAAGATGCTATGGACTATGACAAATTTAAAGTGGCTTTACTGAAACAATATGAAGAAGGCTTTCGTCGGAATTTCATAGAAGTCAAACCTAACAGTGGAGAAACTGTATTTCAGTTTATGGCACATCTATAGCGATACTTCATAAGATGGACTGACATGGCCAAGTGTGATAATAGTTTTGAGGGACTGGCAGATCTACTAATATGTAATAATTTATGAACATGTGTTCAACCGACACATCGCTGTTCCTAAAGGAGAGAGCACCAAAAGACGTGGACGAGATGATCAAGCTGGCAGAACAGTATATGGAAGCCATGGATAAAGTTGAAACCACTGGTGGTTGACCAGAAGCAGTAGTCTACCAAAGGTGCCAGAAGATTAACAGATTAGTTGGAGAAGAGATGTCATATTTGTTATAAAATGGGGCACATTGAAAAGTAGTGCAATTCAATCACCAACAGGCAACAGCAGAAACTGCAACATAAAGCAGCTGGAGCTAGCTACAAAGATAGTGCTGGCAAGAAACAAGAAAGGATTGACTGCTACCATGGATGTTTCTGCCAGAAGAAACACAATCAAGAAAACAGATTCACCACAAGAAAGAAGTGCCTTTTCTATGATTGATCAGTGCACAACTAATGGTCGGGTCAAGTTAGCAAATGGATCAACAGTGCTAATAGTGATTGGAGCATGTTATACGTATCGAGAGGTGCCAACAAATTGCAATATGCCGAAAGGTGAAAGATAACTCGGGTACCAAAAAGAGAAGGGCCTACGAGACACTGGTGCAGTATCGCAGCAGCGAGAACCAACCTAGTATCTGATAACCAGATGACAAGTAAGTGTGCTAACTTATGGGACAGTGGGAAAGTTTCCCATAGCAAAAATAAAGATGGATACTCCATATTATGTAGGAGACCTTGAAGCCATGTGTATCAAACAACCAATATACGAATTGGTGATTGGAAACATACCAGGTAGTAGGAATGTCGAGAAAACAGGTAGAATGAAGATGGATGAAGCATCTGCAGTCATTACCCAGGTGTCCCAAGATCCTGAGATAAGGCCCGAGTAGAACCGTTGTTTGTGAGAATTTTGTAATTTCAGTTGTCAAGAAATGTCTTACTAGCAAGTGCTAGAGGGTTAAAGTTTGAAGAGCATTTGCCTAGCGTGCGAGAGGTATTACCACATAAAAATTAAATTATTACACCAAGAAGCTATATTCTAATTACCGGACAATACTTCAGTACTACATGCTAAAATGTGTAAAATATTAAATTGATTTGAAAAATTAAACTACAGTATAACTTTATGTCTCTTCACACCGAATAGTAGAACAATACTACATATAGTATCTTCTTCACACCGAATAGTAGAACAATACTACATATAGTATATTCTTCACACCGAATAGTAGAACAATACTACATATAGTGTCTTCTTCAGACAGAATACTAGAACAATACTACATATAGTGTCTTCTTCAGACAGAATACTAGAACAATACTACATATAGTGTCTTCTTCAGACAAAATACTAGAACAATACTACATATAGTGTCTTCTTCAGACAAAATACTAGAACAATACTACATATAGTGTCTTCTTCAGACAGAATAATAAAACAATACTACATATAGTGTCTTCTTCAGACAGAATGATAGAACAACACTACATATATTGCCTTCTTCAGAGAGAATACTAGAACAATACTACATATAGTGCCTTCTTCAGAGAGAATACTAGAACAATACTACATATAGTGTCTTCTTCAGACAGAATACTAGAATAATACTACATATAGTGTCTTCTTCAGACAGAATAATAGAACAATACTACATATAGTGTCTTCTTCAGACAGAATGATAGAACAATACTACATATAGTGTCTTCTTCAGAAAGAATAATAGAGCAATAC
>NW_013743019.1:0-3903 GCF_000517525.1 Limulus polyphemus
GGTACATGTGTAATCGCTTTACGAAAGGTCGTTAAATCTTGTTCTCCATGTACGTAGGCGGGAGGGTGCGTCTGTGTGTGGGGGGGGATTGCGATTGCATATGTATAAACAATATTTAAAAACAGCTTCAAATACTGTCAAAACGAAGCAATTTCCGTGAAAATTACAAATACTTTACAAGGATGCATGTCACCCCGACCCCCAATACAGCTTAGCTACTAAGTTTCTTTTTCTCCAAAAGTAGCACCCCACTTTATATGTTCCTGCCTCCGTTCTCCTGCTTTTTCTCTCCGAATATTTCTATGATTAACACTTCTTTTTTTTTTTGGGGGGGGGTTGAGGCTCAATTATCTGATCATTTAATGTCGAAGACAAGAGGGGCTCTATGTAAAATTAAACTGTCATCTGTTAATTTAAATTCCTTCCAAAATTTCTGACAATAACAATAGCAAAGTATGCAAAAGAATGAAAATCCTTTAATACTGGTTGTTGTTAATCACAATTACTGAAAATACTGGTTGTTGTTAATCGCAATTACTGGTAATACTGGTTATTGTTAATCACAATTACTGGTAATACTGCTAGTTGTTAATCACAATTACTGGTAATACTGGTTGTTGTTAATCACAATTACTGGTAATACTGGTTGTTGTTAATCACAATTACTGGTAATACTGGTTGTTGTTAATCACAATTACTGGTAATACTGGTTGTTGTTAATCACAGTTACTGGTAATACTGGTTGTTGTTAATCACAATTACTGGTAATACTAGTTGTTAATCACAATTACTGGTAATACTGGTTGTTGTTAATCACAATTACTGGTAATACTGGTTGTTGTTAATCACAATTACTGGTAATACTGGTTCTTGTTAATCACAATTACTGGTAATACTGGTTGAAGTTAATCACAATTACTGGTAATACTGGTTGTTGTTAATCACAATTACTGGTAATACTAGTTCTTGTTAATCACAATTACTGGTAATACTGGTTGTTGTTAATCACAACTACTGGTAACACTGGTTGTTGTTAATCACAATTACTGGTAATACTGGTTGCTGTTAATCACAATTACTGGTAATACTGGTTCTTGTTAGTCACAATTACTGGTAATACTGGTTGTTGTTAACCACAATTACTGGTAATACTGGTTGTTGTTAATCACAATAACTGACAATACAGGTTGTTGTTAATCACAATTAGTGGTAATACTGGTTGTTGTTTTCTTTGTTTTGTTTTTAATTATGCACAAAGCTACACAAGGGCTATCTGTGCTCTGCCCATCACGGGTATCGAAACCCGGTTTCTAGCGTTGTACGTCCGCAGACATACCGCTGTGCCACTGGGGGCCTGGTTGCTGTTAATAACAATTACGGGTAGTACTGATTGTTGTTAATCACAATTACTGGAAATACTGGTTGTTGTTGTTCACAATTACTGGTAGTACTGATTGTTGTTAATCACAATTACTGGTAATACTGGTTGTTGTTAATCACAATTACTGGTAATGCTGGTTGTTGTTATTCACAATTACTGGTAATACTGGTTGTTGTACCATCAGGCCATGCCAGGCCCTATAAGGATGATGATAAAGTACCTTGTACCATCAGGCCATGCCAGGCCCTATAAGGTTGATAATAAAGTACCTTGTACCATCAGGCCATGCCAGGCCCTATAAGGTTAATAATAAAGTACCTTGTACCATCAGGCCATGCCAGGCCCTATAAGGTTGATAATAAAATACCTTGTACCATCAGGCCATGCCAGGCCCTATAAGGATGATAATAAAGTACCTTGTAGAGATTTACATGATGTGCGTTACTAATATTTTTTTCAAATCCAAAAATAAAATTTCACTTCTGTAAGAGGTCAACGTATTCTCCAGCTTGAGTTCAAATGAAATCTGAATAATATAAGTTGGTGTATTACCCTCCACTAATAGTTCCAGATGTGCTTGTGAATAAAACGAAAAGAAAGAACTTGCCTTAAAGAACGATATTTGTCTGGATCTTTCTCGAATCCACGTGTTTGTTTTTCTTGAACTTCATACAAAGCTATTCGAAGACTATCTGCGCTAGCCTTCCTTAATTTTGAAGTGATAGGCTGAAGGGTAGGTAGCTTAGTCTACAACAACCACCGCCAACTCTTGGGTTGCTCTTTACCAACGAATAGTGGGATTGACCGTCATATCATAACGCCAGCACGACTGAAAGGGCGAGCATGATTGGGGACGAGATTCGAACCCGTGACCCTCAGATTGAGAGTGGAGTGCCCCAATTAACGGGCGATGTCAGGCCATCAGGGGCGTGCGGGGAAGCAAAAGCATATAAGGTGGATTGTAAAATAAAAAAATATGTACAGGACGGCCAATAAAGATAACATTAATTACTTGTAGTCATTAATGATATTTAAGATTAAGTACTTCCAATTAAAGATAAAAACAAGACATATTCGGCTACTTACTTTACTTATATGATAATTCCATCCTCCTTTTCTTTTGATTGAATAAATGTATTACATCTTCATAGATACTATCAGTCTTTATTTCCTTAAGAAGCTTTTTTTTTTAATCTCGATTAACGCTAAACTTACAAGTCTTTCTTCTCGCCCCCCAGTGGCACAGCGGTATGTCTTCGGACTTATAACGCTAGAATCCGGGTTTCGATACCCGTGGTGGGCAGAGCACAAAGAGTCCATTGTGTAGCTTTGTGCTTAATTTCAAACAAACAGACAAGTCTTTCTTGTCGTTGTGTATATCTGGTGTAGCTGTGTATTATTTTCAAATGTAATTTGTAAGTTGTTGCAAAGGTCAAGATTAACTCACACAACTTTGTAAGTTGTTGCAAGGGTCAAGGGTAGCTCACACAACTTTGTAAGTTGTTGCAGGGTTCCAGGTTAACTCACACAACTTTGTAAGTTGTTGCAAGGGTCATGGTTAACTCACACAACTTTGTAAGTTGTTGCAAGGGTCAAGGTTAGCTCACACAACTTTGTAAGTTGTTACAATGGTCAAGGTTAACTCACACAACTTTGTAAGTTGTTGCAAGAATCAAGGTTAACTCACACAACTTTGTAAGTTGTTGCAAGAATCAAGGTTAACTCACACAACTTTGTAAGTTGTTGCAGGGGTCCAGGTTAACTCACACAACTTTGTAAGTTGTTGCAAGGGTCATGGTTAACTCACACAACTTTGTAAGTTGTTGCGTCTAACTTGGCATTTCTCAAACAATAAAAAGTTCCTTCACTGGTTTTCCTTTCAAATCAACGTCAGCATATAAAAGCGAAACTTCACTCTTCAAGCGACGAATATCAAAGTATTCTCCATAAATATCTTGCAATGATTTCATTGATAATTCAGGAAATATTTTTTTTGTTCTCTTTCTGTTTTTTTAGTGTTTTAGTAGGGGGGGGGGGAGTATAATCCATCGAATGTTGCCCATAATTTATTGAAATTGTCTCTATTTTTGCAGTATAGTCACCATTTCAATTACTTTATTCACACACTAGGATATGTCAAATATTCTATTCTGTATAACATCAAATATAACACTTGTATCTGAAAAATACTGGCAACTATATTCAACAAGAAATTGAACTCAAAATCTCTGAGATTCGATGAAAATGCTTTGGTAAAGGTTTCAGTATCACAGTTGTCAAAATTATCAACAACGTTTTGAAATAAGTCAACCAGTTCGATTTAAGTGCCTGGGTAAAGGTTTCAGTATCACAGTTGTCAAAATTATCAACAACGTTTTGAAATAAGTCAACCAGTTCGATGAAAGTGCTTGGGTAAAGGTTTCAGTATCCCAGTTGTCAAAATTATCAACAACGTTTTGAAGTAAGTCAACGAGTTCGATGAAAGTGCTTTGGTAAAGGTTTCAGTATCCCAGTTGTCAAAA